>NC_053432.1:10474350-10774350 GCF_007990345.1 Gossypium hirsutum
AAGAACATAATTTATCGTAAGATTTCGGGACGAAATTTCTTAAGTGGGGAGAGTTGTAACAGCCCAAAATTGACCCTAGTCGGAAGTGGTTTCGGACCACAAAACCGAGTCATAAAAATAATTAATTTCCATATTCTATTCTTATTATGTGTGTACATGAGTATGTGGAAGTTTCATTCTCCAATTTTGCCAATTGCATGAGAAATTATTAAATAGGGATCGATATGAGACATGGTGAAAATATGATAGGCTAATTTAAAATGGTCTATTAATGCATGTTGTGAAAATGATGGGTTTGCATGTCAAATTACCCAAAATTTGAGCTAGTGGTTGGCCATGCTATGGGTGGAAACATGTTGGGAACATGTTGGCCTAGTGAGGTATGTAGGAAAAAAATAAAATAAGGAATATGGGTAATAAAGAAAGGAAAAACAAAAAAATGAGTGGTTGTTTCCCCCCCATTGCCGTGAGCTAAAGAAAGGAAAAGAAAAATTTTGTTCATCCTTTTTCATCCTCTTTTGACCGAAAATTCTAAAGGATGAGGAAGGAGTTCTTGCTTCATGTTTGGTTTGGAAGAGAATTAGGAGGAAGTTTGGCCATGCATGTAACTAGATTGAGGTATGTTTGATATTATTCTTTGAGATTCATGTATATTTTAAGTTGTAAGTTTGAAATCTACCTAGCCATGGTTCAAACTTTGTTAAATGATGGAGATGATATTCGGCCATGCATGTTACATTCTTGGTTGGTATTTTGATGTTTGATGTTGTGGTGATGAGGCATGAAGATGAGTTAAGATTCGGCCTAGGTGGAGTTTGTGTTAATGCCATTGCATGCTAAATATGAAGCTTGTTAATGATGCATGTGATGGTGGATTGATGATTCTTGAATCTCTTTTTTTTTTAGCATTTTTGAGTGAGCACATATGTGCATTGGTTGCTAGATGGGGAAGAATCGGCTAGCAAGTTGTGTGCTAAGGCCGAATATAATTTTTGTAGGTTAATGAGTAATGCATGTGCTAAATTGATGGAAAGGGAGAGGATGCTTTACTAGTGTATAAATGATATAAAGATTTTAGAAATTATTTTTTGGTTAGGTGTATGTATGATTAGGTATATTCGGCCATATGAGTAAATATATAGATGATGTTAAAATTGATTATGTATAATGGGCCATATAGGGTACACATTGTGATATTAACTTTGATTCTCTATAATTGATCAAGTGGGTGATTAGTAAGGGTGATTGCCGAATATACTAACATACATATGCATGTGTAATTGGATTGTAAATATTTAGCAAGGCGGTTAAACTAGTTGATTTATTGATTAAGCTCAAGGAGTTAAAGGAGGAGAATCGAGCAAAGGCAAAGAAAAGATCATCGAGTAGCCGAGTTGGAACCATCTTACCAACACAAGTAAGTCATTAAGCATATCTTTGGTATTGATTTAAAGGATCGTAATACCTACACCATTGTGTTTAATGAGATGAAATGTATACAAATGTATATGTAAGTAGAGGCGAAATTTGTCGAATGTAAAAAGGAAGTGAAGCCTATTGAGTGGCTGGTTTTCGGCACTAAGTGTGCGGGCAATAAGTGTTCACGGTCATGAGATTGGCACTAAGTGTGCGGGTTTAAATTGTACAGCACTAAGTGTGCGAGTTTGAAGTACATGGCACTAAGTGTGCGCGGTTGATTATTAAGCACTATGTGTGCGAACCCAATATATATTTTCTATAAATTATTTACATTAAGGGTGCGACTTTACCGAGTCGATTTTGGACAGCGGAAAAGGTAAGTGTGCGAACTTGAAATGCATGGCACTAAGTGTGCGAGTTTAAAGTACATGGCACTAAGTGTACGCGGTTGATTATTAAGCACTATGTGTGCGAACCCAATATATATTTTCTATAAATTATTTACATTAAGGGTGCGACTTTACCGAGTCGATTTTGGACAGCGGAAAAGGTAAGTGTGCGAACTTGAAATGCATGGCACTAAGTGTGTGAGTTTAAAGTACATGGCACTAAGTGTGTGCGCGGTTGATTATTAAGCACTATGTGTGCGAACCCAATATATATTTTCTATAAATTATTTACATTAAGGGTGCGACTTTACCGAGTCGATTTTGGACAGCGGAAAAGGTAAGTGTGCGAACTTGAAATGCATGGCACTAAGTGTGTGAGTTTAAAGTACATGGCACTAAGTGTGCGCGGTTGATTATTAAGCACTATGTGTGCGAACCCAATATATATTTTCTATAAATTATTTACATTAAGGGTGCGACTTTACCGAGTCGATTTTGGACAGCGGAAAAGGTAAGTGTGCGAACTTGAAATGCATGGCACTAAGTGTGTGAGTTTAAAGTGCATGGCACTAAGTGTGCGCGGTTGATTATTGAGCACTATGTGTGCGAACCCAATATATATTTTCTATAAATTATTTACATTAAGGGTGCGACTTTACCGAGTCGATTTTGGACAGCGGAAAAGGTAAGTGTGCGAACTTGAAATGCATGGCACTAAGTGTGTGAGTTTAAAGTGCATGGCACTAAGTGTGCGCGGTTGATTATTGAGCACTATGTGTGGGAACCCAATATATATTTTCTATAAATTATTTACATTAAGGGTGCGACTTTACCAAGTCGATTTTGGACAGCGGAAAAGGTAAGTACCTTGAGTTCATGGCTAATAGGCGCTATGTTTATATTTGGAGTTGAGCTTGGTAAGTTTTGAACCTATGTGACGATTATAGTTGAAGTCACATACATAAGGTTCATTGTGGAATAGGTGAAAGTTCGTTTAATTGTATGATTATAACGAAAATAAAATGATGTATGAAAGGCCAATGTAGGACTTGGTATGAGATTGAACCATAGGGTTTAAGGAACTATGGTATAGTTTGGTATGGATGGAGTACTTAACCTCATTTCATTGTTTCCTGTTGTGATAATTTTATTAATGGATGGTTGTGGAATGCTTATGGCTTACTGAGTTATATACTCATTCGGTGTTTGCTTGTCACCTATTCTAGGTTTCTTGGACTCGTCTCTTTTTGCTTGATCGTGCCGTCGTCGAAGTCATCACACCGGCTAGCAACCTTTGGTATTTTCTTCTTAGTTGGTCTAAGAGAACATTTTGGCATGTATAGGCTATTATGTTGTGTTTGAACTTTGGTATGTAAACTTTTAGCCATGCGAAAATGGCATAAATGTTCGGTTGGGTTTGGTTTCATAACGTTAGGTCGTAAATCTTGATAATTCGACCTTTTTATGCCATATGTCATGGTTGATTATTTTGGTGTTAAAATTCATGATATGGCAATAGTGTAGTAGGGGGATGTTTGACAATGATTAGCCTTTGGCATGGCTAGTCATGATCATAATTTGTGATATGTATGACGAATTACTAGTTAGATCAAGGAGAAATCACGAAATGGGCATAGTTGCTTTCGTAACAGATGCTGGCAGCAGCAGTGACGTGAGATTGAAAAATCACTAAAAATAGTAGGAGTGAAATTAATTAATGAATAAATTATGTATTCGAAGCTCGATGAGTCTATTTTCATAGAGAAGCAACGAAAATATCATATGGACAGTATGTTAAGAGATATTCGGGTTCTCGTGAGACAGGGCCAGAACGGTTTCTGGATTCCCTGTTTCGACTTTGGAAAATCATTATAAATTAACCAGAGACAATTAGGAGTCATACCATATATGGATAGATTCCTCTCTGAGTCTAGTTTCTATAGAAACAAACGGCATCAGTATTGAAGCTCTGTGCAGGGAGATATCCAGGTCGTAATGCGCAAAGGTCAGTGTAGTCGATCCCTGTAACATGGGAGACTTTGACTAATAAACTGTACTAATTGGCCCCACCAAAAATTCTAGAAAAAAATATGTAGATGGGCATATGAGTATAGTTTTAGGGAAAAATCACGAAACTGATTTTTGAGTTGTGACACTCAAGATATGATTTTTAAAGTGACTAGTACGCAGATTGGCAGTGTCTGAGAAATATTTTTGTAAAGGGTTTAAAGTCTGTTAACACCTCGTGTTCGACTCCGGTGTCGGTCTCGGGTTCGGGGTGTTACACATGCATTTCTAGTCTCACTCAATCAAGTGGCCTAAGATATTACTCCCATTATGTAAGAGGGACCTATTCTATACTGATCAACCATATCCCTCTACATAGATTGTGGTATATCCAACATTGGCCTTTATAGAACAACCAATTATGGTCTACATTTGACTGTATCAAAATATACAACTCATGATGTTGGGATAATGATGATCTCATGTCAGAGGATCATATACATATTAATCACTATGAGGAATGTTGTGACAATTACATAATAATCCAAGAAACATACTCATAGCGGGTCAGTCCAATATGTTGTTCTCTAACACACATATTCATGCATTGATTTTGACACTCCATATCAATGACAACTCTTTATCATCAATCAACCACATGTTAGTCTCAATACATTATTGTTTTCCTAGTCAACAATAATACTTGACTAAGGATCTTTTAAGAACAATCATATTATTCTTAAGACATTATTATAAAACAGTTTATTTATACACATAGAAAGAAAAACTGAAATAATAATGGAAACCTCTTATATTAAAACATGATAAATCAAGTATGTTATTACAACCATCTCATGATTGATCTTTGGGCATACTCTTACATCAAGTTGCTAGAATGATCATTTGCCTTAGTGAATTCTTGTGTAGCCCTTGCTAGTTTCTGTTTTACTTGAGGAAAAGTAAAAACTCAAGTTTGAGGGTGTGATAGTAGTAGAAAGAACATATGTTTTCTTCCTACTTATTGGATAATTTTTCCCCATTTAGTTATCTTTAGCACATATTTTAGCATTTTCAGTTCAGTAAATTGCAATTAATAACTCAGTGGATCTTAACCTATTTATCTTTAATTTCGTCATGTTTTGGAACTAATGTCGCTACATAAATATTTCCAAATTGCACCTAGATTTGTCGCCGCACTTGACAGCTGTGGTTAAGAACAAAATGGTCTGAGCTATCCAGTCTGGTACCGTGCACCCCTTACCCGTATCCGATGCTGGGATAGTATTCGAGGCATTACCGGACTCAAACGCAAACAAACATACAAAATTGAGCCATAAAATTTCATCCAAATTTAAAACTTTTCAATAACATACAAATTGTCCCTTAAAAGGGCTTACGAGGCCCAAAGCATGCATCGAGAGCGGTTCGGGACTAAATCGAGAACTTTTGGAACCTTTTCGACACTTAGAAATTTTTTTTTGTTTTGGAGAGTCACACGCCCGTGTGGCTTGGGACACGCCTGTGTCCTCAGCCCGTGTAACTCTCTGACTATGACATCATCAGCAAAATGAGGTCACACGGCCACATCACACGCCCGTATGCTTAGGCCCTCTGACAAATTAAATTCTCGAATTTAAGTACAGACTTCACACGGCCTGGCTACACGTCCGTTCCCTAAGGCTGTGTCCTCCACACAGCTGAGACACACGTCCGTGTCTCTTCTTGTGTGTTTACTATTGGGCATTCTATTTTGCATTAATCAGGGTGTAGGGGACACACGGCCAAACCACACGCCCATGGGGTGGACCGTGTGCCACACACGGCCTAGACACATACCCGTGTGTCCAACCGTGTGGACAATTGCTAGGCTATTTTCCAAGCCATTTGCCACCGTTGAACACTCAGCTACCTACACTATCTTCATGTCATACAATATGGCACCTTTAGTTACTCAAGCATTCACATACATGGTTAATTTATAACTCGGAAGTGTCAACATATCACATACTTAAACCATTAGGCTTTCATATGGCATTACACACCAATTTCATACCTATTCATCATTATGCCACATTTATTATCATACTCACTAATCATATTTCATACATTAAATATACATGCCATCCATCACAGTCGTTAACATAATCAACTATAAATAACCACATCAAGCATAACAAATTTGTATGCATGCAGAAATGATTAGGGTTACAACCCAAATAATCAATATGAGCCACCTCTCATGGCCATATACAAAAATGAATTCCAATACCATCATAAGCCAACACATTTGGCTAATTAATATGACACATAACAAAATGACCAAGTCCGTATACATGCCATATTCAAAATCTTGAATCTAACTATACCAAGTTTTCCAATTGACAGTGTGATCGAAAACTCTAACGTTCTCCGATCCTCGACCTAGCTTGGCGACACTATAAGGAAAGGAAATAAAAGAAGGGGGTAAGCTTTAAAGCTTAGTAAGTTCACATGCAAATAATGAGCAACATATATCATACAATTAACATAAGGCAAAGTTTCATAAATGTTATCAAGTATCATAAGTATAACTTCCTCATATGCATTCTTACCACATGTTCATAGCATACCGAGATCTTTTATCATGAGTTTATGTACATACTTGTACCAACTTGCACATGATACTTACTTTCTCATCTTTGACGTGTTCATTAAAATTACCTATGAAACTTCTCTTTGAACTACCCGTTGAACACTTGGAATACTATCGGATACATTAGAATCTCGAACCTATGTGCCTTATATGTAGCCAACTCTTCCTTATATCACATATCACATGTTACTCGCTTTCAAGCTACTCACGGGTCTGCTCACTCGAGCTGTCGGTCAGGATGTAGCTACAAGGGCTGCTTACACAAGCTGTCAAATATCTGCAACACATGCGAACTACCCAACCACCGGTAGAACATACAAGACCAGTACCCAAAACGCCAAAACATGTGAAACATATATCATGAACTCAGACCACAACTCATGAGCTTAGATCACATAGTTCCTAGTGACATGTCACTTGTATCGTAAACTATGCCCAAGGTTCAAACGGGATTCTTCGATATCACATTTCTGTTGAGCTTGCTCGTAATGTCGATTTCAATATCCATAGCACCAATCACATACTCATGGAACAATCAAGGCATAATTCATAATAACATTAAAGCTTTACACATGGTACAACATCACATTAATTATATATATACTTACCATACATGTAATATTAAAGCATTTAAAGTATGGTACAGCTGCATAATTTGCAAATGAACTTACCTAAGTACAAAATGATAGAAATGAGCCTAATCTTCGTAAACTTTGTTTTTCCCCCGGTTAAGACCCGAATCACGTTTTTCTTGATCTATAATGCCAAATTTAACTTGTTCAATACATATATTGTTTGAATTGACCCATAATTCATTCTTTGGTAAAATTACCTTTTTACCCCTAACCTTTTACTTATTTACACTTTAGTCCATAGCTGGAAAAATGAAATGCATGCATTTTCTTGGTTACCCAAGCCTAGCCGAACCTATACCATGCTCATATCAACCCACAATTTCCTTTATTTCAAATTTTTACTACTCATTTTTACATCCTTTACAAATAAGCCCTTTTCATGCATTTTTATCAAAAATCACCTAGTAAAAGATGTTAAACACACATCAAACTTTCATATTCTTCCATTAAACATCAAAATACAAACATGTCACATGTGGGTCAAGTTTCATACATGAACCCTACTTCAAATATATGGCTAGAAATGGGTAGATCATAATTCAAGGATCTCAAAAATGTTAAAAAAAAACATAAAAAACGGGGCTTGGGAGAACTTACAATCAAGCTTGAAACGTTGAACAAAACCCTAGCTATGTCTCTTGGAAATTTCAGCTAGCACTTGGAGAAGATGAGCAAATTTTAACTTTAACCAAATGACAAAAATGCCCTTTAGGCCTTTCTTTCAAATGTTTCCTATTCATGCCCATTTTTGTCCAAAATAATAGAAATTGGTCAAATTATTATCTAATACCTTCTAATTTATAATCTAATGCAATTTCATGCTTGAAGCTTCTAGAATACATATTTTGCAACTTATTCAAGTTAGTCCCTAACTTCAAATTGGACACTTGAGGCATAGAATTTCTTCATGAAAATTTTACACAAACATGCAATCATATCATGGACCATCAAATAATCATAAAATAATTATTTATATTTTAGATTTGTGGTTTTGAAACCACTATTCTGACTAGACCCTAATTTAGAATGTTACAGGTACAACCAACTTGTATATATAGAGACAACATGATTTTGAAAAAAGGATACCTGTGCTATTTGGATAAATATTGATATTTACATGAAAAGGTGGGGGGATTATCTTCTTCAATCTATCTTTTGAAGCTTTTCGGCTATGGTAGCTTAAGTCTCCTACGGGCGAATCAACGTGAAAGGGACACAGATCAGCATCTGACGAGGAGCCCTGAGTGCAACACAAGAGGGAATCGAGAGATTCAAGTCGAGATTGTCTAAGAATAGTGTTCTCCACTTGTTTTTTTTATATTTTTTTCTAAATGATGGTGATTACTTCCTATTTCATGTTTGTATGGAAGTACACATGATTTCTGGGTTAAATGTTAGTTTATTCAATCTTTCTTATACTGTTTAATCTTTGGGTTTGAATGTTTTTGGCATGGATGTAACAACCCATTTTTGGGTTAAATCAGAACAGTTGTTTCGGGACCACAAATTTTAAGTAGAAAGGTTAATTTTATAATTTCTTTAAAGTATACAATATGATTGAATGATTGTGTGAAAATTTTATTAAGAAATTTTATCGATAGAGTGTCCAATTTGACTAATAGAACTAAATTGCAATAGGTGCAAAATGTGTTTTCTAGAAGCTAAAGGTGTCTAATTGCTATGAAATTTTAAATTAGAGGTCCTTAACTGGTAATTAGATCATTATAATCTAGTATGGACAAAAATGGACATGGTTAGATAAAATTTCAAAGTTTTAAGTGAAGGGCATTTTGGTTATTTGGTAAATAACAAAAATAACTAATAAAAATATGTCATCTTCCCCAATTTAGTCCCCCCATGGTCGAATGTCTCTAAGGAAACCATAGCTAGGGTTTGCCAAGCTTTCAAGCTCGATTGTAAGTCTGTCTTTGTCCCGTTTTAAATGATTTTTACGTTTTTGTGAATGTTGTAACTTGATTTAGCTATATCAAGGACTAATTTGAAAAAATCAAAGTCTAAAATTTTAACCATGTTGAATATTTGTGTATTTTGATGTCTAATAGTAGAAAATGCATGTTTAGTGTTAGATAAACAACATTTACTAAGTGATTTTTGATGAAAATGTCAAATAGGGACCTAGTCGTAAAAGTTGTCAAATGTGTGTAAAAATGTGAATAAATGAAAAATGTGGGCTCTTATGAGTACTATTAATATTCGGCTTGGCTTGGGTGATGAAGAAATCAAATTAAAATCATTTTACGAGCCTAGGGACTAAAATGTAAAAAGTTGAAAAGTTAGGGGCAAAAATGTAATTTTTGCCATAAGGTGTTTTTGGGATTAAATTGAGTAATGTGATAATTGAATGAGTTAAATTTGATATTATAGATCAAGAAAGAAGAGGTTTTGACCTAGACCGAGGAAAGAACAAAGTTGTGGACTAAATCGAACTATTACCCATTTTGTACCGAGGTAAGTTCATATGTTAAAAATAAGCTTTAATATGATTGCATTTTATTACTTTAATATTGAATGAATCTTATATTTGATAAATATGGATAAGCTTAATCCTATAAATGAGTCTGAAGACGAATCAACAAGCAAGAAATCCCATTTGAACCTTAAGAATAGGGCAGGATGCAAGTGACATGTCACTAAGGTCATTATGTGTTATGTGATTATGTGATCTGGGTGCTGGTCTTGTACGTCCTACCGGTGGCTAAGTATACTGGCATATGTTACAGATACTTGAGAGCTTGTGTGAACAGCACCGCATAACTATGTCTTGACTAACAGCTTGTGTAAGCAGGCCCGTTGAAAGCTCGAGAGTGAGCAACTATGTAATATGAGAATTTGGTAGCTTTGGCTACATATGTGGCACTTAGTGTGCAAATTTCCCGAGTATCTAACATATTTATTCTGAGTGGTTCACGGGTATGTCAAAGATGAGATTATGTGTAAATTCCTTTCGATATGGTACAGGTATGTACTTGAAGCTCATTTCTATTAATTGCTTGAAATGATGAATATGAGGTAAGTTTTGTGATGGAATGAGTTATGATTATGAGACCATGGTAAATGTACATTTAATTATGTTATATTATTTGAATGTTATATGCATGGTAAGGTTGCTTATTTCTTGCATAATAGCTTACTAAGCTATATAGCTTACTCCGTTTATTTTCCATGGTTTTTTAGTGTCGCGAAGCTAGTTTGGATCGAAGATCATTGGAGTTTCGAATCACATTATCAAACTTTAATCTTGGGTATTGATGATCTTAGTATTTTGAAAGTATGACATGTATAGGGATTTTGTTATATGTGTCATTATGATTTTAGCCAAATGAATTGGTTTGTAAATGTCAAAGGCTTGTTGTGGAAATTGGCCATGTAAATTGGCTCATCTTGGTTAACATGGTTGTAAGTCTATTTATATGTATGTATGTGATAATGCTTTTAGTGATGTGGTTCATAATGGTTTGTTACTTGTTGATTGTGGTTTAATTCCTTGTTGTGAACTGGATGTGTTGGTTTATTTACATGCTATATCATCTTGATGAGTGAATACAACTTGGTATTAGTCCTAGTGGTGTTTTGGAAATGTGAAAATGGTATGTTTGATTTAGCCTGTTAAATGTCATGTGCATACTAGATGATGGTATTACATTGATGTGCATTAGCCATGAATTGTGGATGTTTGGTTGCCTAAGTGTGCCATGGATTTGTGCTATTGAATTGGAATAAGTGTTTGTAGTAATAAAGGTGGCAACTGGCTTGGTAAATAGCCTTTATTTTTTGCACATGGGTAGACACACGGGCATGTGTCTAGGTAGTGTGTGACACACAGTTTGCCCCATAGGCATGTGTTCTGGCCGTGTGTCCCCTACACTTAATTTTGAGAAAAAAATGTTCAGAATTGAGCAAACAGGCAGAGACACGGATGTGTGTCTTAGCTGTGTGGATGACACTACCTTAGGCACGAGTGTATGTACTAGGCGTGTGAAGTCTACACCTATTTCATGAAAATTAAATTACCCACACGGCCTAGTACATAGGCGTGTGACTTGGCCGTGTGACATCAATTTGTTCATGCATTGCAAAACAAAGAGTTACACGGGTTAGGGACATAGGACTGTGTGCCCACATGGCCTACCCACACAGGAGTGTCCTAAACCACAGGGTGTGTGACACCTGTTCAGTGAAAAAATTTTCTAAGTTTTGTAAAAATTTCTAAAGTTCTCGGTTTAGTCTCGGACCACTTCCAAAGCATGTTTTTGGCCTCGTGGGCTCGTACTAGGGACTTTTTGATTGAACCCGAAATGTTTTAATTTGGATGCAAATTTATGACTCGAAATTGTATGATTGCTTGTGATGTGAGTTCGATAATCCCCCGTACCCTGTTCCGACATCAAATATGGGTAAGGGGTGTTCCAATGGAAGTGTTATTGTGGTCACTGACACTGGAAAGTGCAATGACAGTTCAAGCTAACAAGCATGACAATGGAAGTTGCTTGAGGATTAGAGGAATTTAATCAACTTGTTCTTAATAGTGTTCCATTGCCATCATCAGAGGGTGTGGTTAATGTGCATGTTTAAGTCTTAGATTAGATATAGAAGTTAAGCTTGGTAAGACATTCATTGCAATTTAATGCACCGGCAATCACCTATCCTTTTATACCTTGTGAGCATTTAGTATTCTGTTGAATTTTCATGTTGGGGATCCCAGTTTATCATTATCATATTTTATCTTACTTTTTTCAAGTTATTGTTTCGACAACTACGCTCACAATTTATCTCGTTTCTATCTATTTATTGCATTGACATTGATAGACAAAAGACAACCATCCTCATGGGATCGATATTCGACAGACTCATATCTGTCTACTATACTTGCATCAACAGTGTACACTTGCAGATTATTGCTGTGACATTAAATAGCCGATCAATATGCTTATGTTTGAATGAATTATACCATGAGTTATGAAATGATTGAATGTAAATGT
The DNA here is from genome assembly GCF_007990345.1 of Gossypium hirsutum. NCBI lineage: Eukaryota > Viridiplantae > Streptophyta > Magnoliopsida > Malvales > Malvaceae > Gossypium > Gossypium hirsutum. The sequence goes on from NC_053432.1 coordinate 10,486,433, forward strand.
TTGTAAGTTATGCTTTTATGATAAGGATTCGCAACCCTATTCTAGCGATGGAGTTAGGGGTGTTACATGATCGTTTGATGAAATCTGTGCATTTTATTCCTGCGTCTAGAGATTATTCACTTGAGAGATTAGCAAAATTCTATGTTGCTTAGATAGTCAGATTGGATGGGGTTCTCTCTATTTTGGAGAAAGTTGCATGAAGCTTTAGGTGCTCATTTGCATTTTAGTACCACATTTCATCCCCAAATCAATAGTCAGTCTGAGTGAGTGATTCAGATACTTGAAGATATGCTTCGATGTTGTGTTTTACAGTTTGAAGGTAATTGGGAAAGATTTCTACCGTGAGTTGAATTTGTATACAACAACAGTTATCAATCGAGTATAAAGATGGCACCGTATGAAACTTTGTATGGTCAAAAATGTCGAATTCCATTTTATTGGACTGAGCTCATTGAGAAAATGCTTCACGAGGTTGATATGATACTAGAAACTGAAGAAAAGGTTAAAGTAATTCAAGACAGTTTGAAAGCAGCTTCAGATCAATAGAAATCTTACCCAGATTTAAAACAAAAAGACATTGAATTTCAAGTCGGCGACAAAGTATTCTTGAAAATCTCACCCTGGAAGAAAGTTCTTCGATTCGATCATAAAGGAAAGCTAAGTTCGTGATTTATCAAGCCGTATGAGATCACTAAAAGAATCGGGGCAATAGCTTATAGATTAGCTTTACCGTCAGAGTTAGAAAAGATTATTGAAAAGGGAAGGACCGATAAGTGTTCCAATAGCTAAGTTAAGAACTTATGGAAAGGTTACGAATTGTTGATGATCAAAGTATGTATAACCATTTTTATGAAAAGTATGAATTCAAATATGTTATGTTCATGAAATCTACATGAATTCAAATGTGCTATGTTCATGAAATCTATATTACCATGTGATGATTTTGTTAAGTTATGTGTTTAAGCACTACCTTGTGTTGTTGGTGATGCTTAGGCTCGTGCTAAGCTTATGTTGGATTGACTCATGTCTATTTTATAAGATTTTGCACTGAAATGGTAAGCTATGTTAATGATTTACGAACTTACTAAGCATTATATGCTTAAGTAGTTTTCTTTCCTATGTTTTATAGATTATCGAAAGCTCGATCGGTTTGGAAGCTCGTCGGATACCTATCACACTATCTATCGATTATATCAATAGATTTTAATGTTTTGGACAAGTTTATAATGGCATGTATAGGTGACTTGTGTTTAATGAACTAGTCGTTATGTTTGGCTTGTATATATGATGCTCTGGTGGTGTGCTTTTGGCATTTTGATACCTTGATGGTTAGTTTTGTATGGTCAAATTGATGCATGGTTTTATGACCAAAATGGTAAGTATTGCCATGTTTGCAATGTAATCAATTAGGGCATGCTTTGACACGGAATTTAGTTAAGTATGCTTGGATGAAATATGACCACTTAGACACAAATTTACGTATGAATGTTTGGTTGTGATTGAGGTGCCTATATGGCATATTGGTTGTATGGATAAATGACCTATTGAATTGGTCTTACTATGTATGTTTTAAGGTTTTGGTTATATGTGCTAATGGCTTGTAGGTACATGCTTGAATTGGGTGAAGGAAATGGCTTGATTTTGGCCTATTTCTTGTCCACAAAAACTAAGACACGGACGTGTATCTCAGCCTTGTGTAACACACACCCGTGTCCCCTATAGGTTTTATAGTTTGGAAGTCAAGTAGTTACATGGCCGAGCACACGCCCTGGCACATGGGCGTGGGCCTTTTTGAATGTTACACACTTGGCACAAGAGCATGTCGCCCCGTGTGACCCAAATCAGAGAGTTACACGGGCATGGACACGGCTTCAGACATGGGCGTGTGACCCCTGCAGTATGGATTTTTCTAACTTTTTCCTCAATGTTTTAAATGTTCCCAATTTAGTCTCGAATCATTTCTACAGTATTTCTAAGGCCTCGAGGGCTCGGATAAGGGATGATATGCATGTGTTTAAATGGATTATGCTATGATTTATGAAATGTTTGGAAATGAATTATTTTAAGTTACATTTTTATGGTAATGCTCCGTAACCTTATTCCGACGATAGATACGGGCTAGTTGTGTTACAAAAACCTTGCCATATAATTCCACTAACTAATATAATTGTCTAATTACCATCTAAGTCCACTCACATTTAAGTTTCATAGCCATTTAACCCTCTTAACAAATAGAACTCCATTTTTTGCACTTTGTATGATTTAGTCCTTTTACCTAATTAAGCATGCAAACGTCAAAATTTATTAACGAAATTTTTATATGACCTTTCTAACATTCCATAAGCATTAAAATAATAATAAAATAATAATTTACTTATCAAATTTGTGGCCTCAAAACCACTATTTTGATTTAATTAAAAACGAGCTATTACAACCTAAGCCCCTTTACAAGCTCTTAAAGACCTTTTGATTAGTGTGTCAAATCATTTTATAGTGGTGGAGATTTGATTCTCAAGCAAGCTTATGGTAATGAAATTTCTTGTTTGATTGTTGAGTGCTTATTCTTGAACCTTAAACACTTTAAGTGATTTTAGTGAATCTTTAGTGAGGAAGTCAATTCTTGTCGATTTGAATTAAAGGTAATTACTTAGATAAGGGGAGATACCTATGTTTTCGTGCTTTAAACAATTTCGACTTTGATTGTTTGAATATTTAGTGCTATTTTAGTTGAATTGCCAATGCATGATTATTTGCAAATTATTTTGAGACATTGTTGATGAGAACTATAAGTTGAGAAAGATTAACTTTAATGTGAGTTGAAGATTTTTCTTGAGGACAAACAAACGCTTAAGTGTGGGGATATTTGATAAATGATAAAACTAATAAATGATAAAACTAACATAATTTAATCCCATTCTTAATATGTTTTTCGATGATTATTTATGAAAATTAGTGAATTTGATACTTTTAATCCTTTCAATTCATTTGCATATACTTAACGAGCAATTGGGAGCAAAAAGAGTGAAAAACGAGTGAAAATCAGAGAAAAAGAGTAGATTTCAGAAGCCACATGGGCTGGACACACGCCCGTCACAGCCACATGGGCTAGACGCATGGCCATATGCTAGCTCGTGTCGATTTAGGACCGTGCTTCCCAAAAATGGGGAAAAACTCAAGTTTTAGGCTTTCTAAGCATTCTAAAGTCTAAATACCAAATAGAAGAAGAGATATAGGGGCCATCAGAGAATATTGAAGAAACAACTCGAAGAACACCATTGGAGCCAACTCTGAAGTAGATTCCCATCAAGATCAAATACCTCCTTTTAATTTCTTGTGAAGTTTTTATGAGTTTCTTTGCTTCTTGTGATTTTTCTGACTTTGAGATGTTTTTATACAGAATTATGAACTAATTCCCTAGATACCTAGGGAAGATGAAACCTATGATGAATTTTATTATTTAATTTCTGTTTTACGTGATAAATACTTTATTCTTGTTCTCAATTATTTATGCTTATTTCTTATTTTAATATTTTTGGGATATTAATTCATGTTTAATGTGCTTAATTAAGTGGACGAAAAGTTCCTATTTAAGAGTAGATCTAGCATAATTGAGTGGAGTTGTATACAATCCTAGAGACAGGACGACATAAATCTATCGAATTAGATTCAAATAAGGGAATCCATAGATCGAGTTAATGAGACGATAGGGGTTTTAATTAGAAAGAGATTTCAATTAATCAACCTAGAGTCAGTTGCTCTTATTCTTAAAAGAGATATTAGCATAATTTAAGGATTTCTACGTATCAAGATATCAAGTAAATAAATCGTTTAATTTAGATTCATAATAATAGGTGAAGTCTAGGTGGATTGTTTTCTGAGTATTGTGTGACAGCCCAAAATTTACCCTAGTCGGGAAGTGGTTTCGGGACCGCTAAACCGAGTCACCGAAATGTTCGAATGTGATATTTATGGTCTAGAATATGTAATTATGAATGTGTGAAAATTTCAAGCTTCGATTTAGTCGATTGCATGTGAGTTTTAGTAAATAGGACTTATGTGAGAAAATTTTGAAATGTGATAGGTCAAAGCATAAGGGCCTATTAGTGCATGTTGAAAAAGGGGGGACATGCATGTCAATTTCCCCCCTCTATTAGTAGTGGCCGGCCATGACAAGCATGGTAGACCAAGTGTGATGGGCAAGAACATGTCATAAACATGTTGAGTTAGTGTTTCATGGGAAGTATGATAAAATAAGGAGCATGGGCATAAAATAATGAAAGGGAATATGATGAAAACAAAAAAAAAAGTGTGTGGTTGTTTCCCCCCCCCATGGCCGTGAGTTAAAGAAAAGAAAAGAAAAATTTTGTTCATCCTTTTTCATCTTCTTTTGGCCGAAAATTCTAAGGAAGGAGGAAGGAGTTCTTGCTTCATGTTTGGTTTGGAAGAGGATTAGGAGGAGGTTTGGCCATACTTGTATCTAGATCAAGGTATGTTTGAGGTTGTGCCATGAGATTCATGCATGTTTTTTTTTAGTTGTTAGCTTGAGTTCTAATTAGCCCATGGTTCAAATCTTTGCTATGTCATGGGGATGATATTCGGCCTAGGTGGATTTTGTATTAATGCCATTGCATGCTAAATATGAAGCTTGTTAATGATGCATGTGATGGTGGATTGATTATTCTTGAATCTTCTTTTAGCATTTTTGAGTGAGCACATATGTGCATTGGTTGCTAGATGGAGAAGAATCGGCTAGCAAGTTGTGTGCTAAGGCCGAATATAATTTTTGTATATTAATAAGTAATGCATGTGTTAAATTGATGGAAAGGGAGAGGATGCTTTACTAGTGTATATATGTGTGTATTAGCCAAGTTTTGAACTTGAAACAAAATGGTGTTTAGTCAATACAAGTGACCATACTTGTAGAATGTATTAAGTGTTGCAATTGGCCCCAACATAGACATGCATATTCGGCCATAGGAAGGAGATTGGTGTTGCATGTATTCGGTCAGAGGCAAGCATATTGATGCTTTTGTCTTGGCTTAGAAAATTCGGCCAAGGGGGAAAATTAGCCAAAATGTTGAGTTTGATTCATGATTCCGTACATATGTGACTTTAATGTCTAATGTATAAATATGGGCTAAGTGCGTTGTGTTCCTCTTTTCGATGCTCAAATGATTAAATCAATTTATTTGTTTAATTAAGCTCAAGAGCAAAGGGGAACTAAATCCGATAAAGGGAAGGAAAAAGTGGTCGAATAGCTATCGGAATCGTTCGACAACATCCGAGGTAAGTTCTTGAGTAAAAGAGCTTAAATTATGATTTGATTAGATCATGTTTTAAGCAAATCAAAATCATGCTCTTTGTGTGTGGCTATTGAGCCGAAACTGCAAGAATGATAAGTGTCTTGTGTTTGAGTTTTGCTAACGAAAACGAAATACGAATGTACCATGATTTATTGTTAAATGTGCATGGTTTTTTGAATGATGTCCGGGCTAATTCCCGAAGGCTTTGTGCTAAGTGACCATATCCGGACTAAGATCCGAAGGCATTTGTGCGAGATACTAATTCCGGGCTAAGCCCGAAGGGATTTGTACGAGTTACTAAATCCGGACTAAGATCCGAAGGCATTTGTGCGAGTTACTAAATCCGGGTTAAGTCCCGAAGGCATTTGTGCGAGTTACTAAATCCGGGTTAAGTCCCGAAGGCATTTGTGCGAGTTACTATAACCGGGCTATGTTCCGAAGGCATTTGAACGAGTAGCTATATCCGGTTAAATTCCGAAGGTACGTGAGTTGGGAATGAATGATCTTGCTGTAAAAATTTCAGTTAATACGCTTGAAACATCCCAACATTAAGGTATGTTTCGTATGTGCTTTTAATTAGTTGAGCCCTTACAAATAAGTATTCGCTCAGTTGATAAATGAGCTACCGGCCTTTGGCTAAGTTGATCTTTGTGTATGAATAAAAGGGGTTGGTAATGTGAAGTAAGTATGATATTGAAAAATTGTGCATATGAAATTATCCGTTTAGCTACATGAATGCTATACTTTTGTTGTGCTGGAATCCCTTGCTCAAAACTTACTAAGCATAAATTGCTTACTCCGTCTCCTTGATTCTCTGTTTTATAGATTTTGGTTCTCCAGCTATCGGACTCGGGATTTTGAAGTCGAAGTCGCCCACACTATCAAAGCCCCCCTTTTGGTACAATTTTGGTTGAACTTCGAAATGGCATGTATAGGACTACCCTTTTTGTTGGGGTCATGGACCCTTTGGACTTGTATAATTTTGGATAGCCATACGAAAATGGCTTATATATGTTTAAGTATAATGTTATAATCATTTGGTATGGATATGGTTATTGAGAGGTGTGGATATGCTTGACAAGGATTGGCCATGGGAATGGTTAATCACTATCATAAATTGTGCTATTTATGCTAAAAGGGCTAGTTGAATCATGGAAACTATGAAATAGGTAAAGTCTACCTTAAAGGCAGATGCTGACAGCAGCAGTGATGTAGATTTGGAAAATCACTAAAAATAGTAGGAATGGAATTAAATAGTGAATAAATTATGTAAACGAACCTTGATGAATCTATTTTCATAGGAAAGTAACAAAACGATCATATGGACAGTATGTTAAGAGATATTCAGGTTCTCGTAAGACAGGGCCGAACGGTTTCTGGATTCCCTGTTTCGACTTTGGAAATTCATTATAAATTAACCAGAGATAATTAGGAGTCATGCCATATATGTATAGATTCCTCTTTGAGTCTAGTTTCTATGGAAACAAACGACATCAGTATTGAAGCCCTGTACAGGGAGATATCCAAGTCGTAATACGCAAAGGTCAGTGTAGTCAATCCCTGTAACATGGGAGATTTTGACTAATAAACTGTACTAATTGGCCCAACCAAAAATTCTAGAAAAAAATATTTAGATGGGAATATGAGTCTAGTTTCGGGGAAAATTTACGGAACTGGATTCTGAGTTTCTGAACTCAAGATATGATTTTTTTAAGCGACTAGTACTCAGATTGGCAGTGTCTGGGAAATTTTTTTATAAGTGGTTTAAAGTCTGTTAACACCTCGTGTTCGACTCCGGTGACAGTCTCGGGTTCGGGGTGTTACATTTGATTGGTATCAGAGCTACGGTTTAGTCAATTCTAGGACTACCGTAATGCGTTGGGTCTAGCTATACATGCCATTTTATGTGATTATTTGATAGTGTGGTGATTTCTGACAATTGTAAATGTGTTTATTTATAGTAATGGATCCCGATCCCGACCGAGTGGTAGCTGATGATCTTGAGAGTGTAGCGCCTGCTCCCGCACAAGAGACAGCGCCGGCGGACTCTCAACCTAATGCTAGTAACCCGAATGATGAAGCTAGACAAGCTTTCTATAGCGTGATGAATGATTGGTTCAACCAATACATTCGAACTAATACGGCTGTTCCACAACCTCCATTCCCGACAAATACCACCCCCGCACCTACAATACCTCCGGTAACTGACCAAATAAGGTCAAATAAGCCCCCAGTTGACAGAATCCGAAAACATGGGGCTACTGAATTTAAAGCTACGGATAGCGACGATGCCGAGCAAGCTGAATTTTGGTTGGACAACACTATCCGGGTACTCGATGAGCTATCTTGTACACCCGATGAATGCCTAAAGTGTACTATCTCCTTGCTACGCGATTCTGCCTACTATTGGTGGAGTACTCTGACTTCTGTTGTGCCCCGAGAGCAAGTAACTTGGGAGTTTTCCAAACTGAGTTTCGGAAAAACTATATCAGTCAGAGATTTGTTGATCAAAAACGGAAGGAATTTATTGAGCTTAAGCAAGGTTCTATGTCAGTTACTGATTACGAGCGAAAATTTGTTAGACTTAGTAGATACGCTCGGGAATGTGTTTCGTCCGAGGCTATCATGTGTAAACGCTTCGAGGATGGGCTGAATGAAGATATAAAAATGTTCGTTGGCATTCTTGAAATACGAGAGTTCGTAGTACTTGTCGAGCGAGCTTGTAAAGCCGAAGAGCTTAGAAAAGAAAAACAAAAAGTTGATGTGGGAACTGGAGAGTTTCGTAAAAGATCCTCGGGAAAGTCTCTTCAACAGGCATCGAAGAAATTTCGAGATGATGTGGGCCGGTCTAGAGGCACTTCGGGCCTTTTTAGACGAGATCGTGATCGACCCCCTGTGGGTACACGAGGCACTTCGGTCGCCAGTGTTGGGAACGAACGTTGAGATAGAACGGAATGTCGATATTGCGGTAAATGGCATTCGGGGAGTTGTAGATTCCCTGACCGCTCCTGTTACAAGTGCGGATCAGTTGACCACTTCATTAAAGATTGCCCGAGGCTGTCTGAACAGAATGTAAATCAGAGTGGGAAACCGGGTGCTACCACTGCTCGAGGTAGACCATCTAGAAATACGGGTAATGCTAGCGGTGGTCAGAGAGGATCTAGAGATGCTAGACCAGATCCGAGGCTCGTGCGCCTGCTAGAGCTTATGCTATACGTGCCCGCGAGGATGCTTCTTCGCCTGATGTTATTACCGGTACTTTTACTCTCTTTGATACTAATGTAATTGCTTTGATTGACCCCGGTTCTACTTATTCTTACATATGTGAAACCTTAGCATCCAGTAAGACTTTACCTATTGAGTCTACTGAGTTCGTAATTCGGGTGTCAAATCCCTTGGGTCGTTACGTGCTTGTCGACAAAGTGTGTAAGGAATGTCCCCTAGTAATTCGAGGTTCCTATTTTCTGGCGGACTTGATGCTTTTGCCATTTGATGAATTTGATGTTATTCTTGGTTTGGATTGGCTGACCGCGCATGATGCAGTTGTGAACTACAAAAGCAAGACTATTGATTTGAGGTGCGCAAATAACGAGATAATCCGAGTTGAGTCTACGGACTTAAAGGGGTTGCCAGCTGTAATATCCTCAATGTTGGCCCAAAAATATGTAAGAAAATGGTGCGAAGCATACCTTGCGTATGTACTTGATGACAAAGAATTAGAAAAGAAATCCGAATCTGTGCCGGTGGTTTGTGAATACCCGGATGTTTTTCCTGAAGAATTACCGGGTTTACCACCTGTTCGGGAGATAGAGTTTGGTATTGAGCTTGTACCTGGGACTATGCTGATTTCGATAGCTCCGTATCGTATGGCACCAACCGAGTTAAAAGAGTTGAAAGCTCAGTTGCAAGAATTGACGGATAGAGGTTTCGCTCGACCAAGTTTCTTACCTTGGGGTGCACCAGTATTGTTCGTGAAAAAGAAGGACGGAACCATGAGGTTGTGCATTGACTATCGTCAGCTGAATAAAGTGACAATAAAGAACAAATATCCGTTACCGCGTATCGATGATTTGTTCGACCAACTGAAGGGAGCCTCAGTGTTCTCAAAAATAGATTTGAGATGGGCTATTATCAGTTGCGAATTCGAGATTCGGACATACCCAAAACTGCTTCAGAACGAGATATGGTCACTACGAATTCTTAGTGATGCCGTTTGGACTCACTAATGCCCCTGCGGTATTTATGGATTTGATGAATCGGATCTTCAGACCATATTTGGATCGGTTCGTAGTTGTGTTCATTGGTGACATCTTGGTCTATTCAAGAGATGAGACCGAACATGCTGAGCACCTGAGATTAGTGTTGCAAATTTTGCGGGATAAGCAGTTATATGCTAAGTTCAGTAATTGTGAGTTCTGGTTAAGAGAGGTTAGCTTCTTGGGTCACGTGGTATCCGCATCGGGTATTCAGTTGACCCGAGCAAAATTTCAGCCATACTTAACTGGAAGCCTCCAAGAAATATTACCGAAGTTCGGAGCTTCCTGGGGCTCGCAGGTTATTACCGACGATTTGTAAAAGGTTTCTCGATGATAGCCACACCAATGACGAAGCTACTTCAAAAGGATGTTAAGTTCGAATGGACGGAGAAATGTCAGAAAAGTTTCGATCAACTGAAAACTTATTTGACTGAAGCTCCAATTTTAGTGCAACCCGAATCAGGCAAAGAGTTTGTCATTTATAGTGACGCATCCCTACTTGGGTTGGGTTGCGTATTGATGCAAGAAGGTCGAGTGGTGGCCTATGCGTTGAGACAATTAAAGCCACATGAGAAAAATTATCCGACCCATGATCTTGAACTAGCTGCCATCGTATTTGCTTTAAAAATATGGCGACATTACTTATTTGGTGAAAAGTGCCATGTATTTTCGGATCACAAAATTCTCAAATATTTGATGACTCAAAGAGACTTAAATCTGCGACAAAGACGTTGGCTTGAGTTGTTGAAAGATTACGAGCTTGTCATTGATTACCACCCGGGAAAGGCTAATGTGGTTGCGGACGCCTTAAGCCGGAAATCATTGTTTGCTTTACGAGCGATGAATGTGCACTTGTCTGTTCTACCCGACAATGTGTTAGTAGCTGAATTAAAAGCCAAACCATTATTGATTCATCAAATTCGTGAAGCCCAGAAAGTTGATGATGAATTGGTTGCAAAACGAGCTGAGTGTGTTCCGAACAAGGAATCGGAGTTTCAAATTGATGATGATGATTGTTTGAGGTTCAGAAGTCGTTTGTGTGTTCCAAGGAATTCAAACTCATTCCGATGATTCTGAACGAAGCCCATTGTAGCCGAATGTCAATTCACCCGGGGAGTACGAAAATGTACAACGATTTGAAACGTTGGTTTTGGTGGCATGGTATGAAACGAGACATCTCCGACTTTGTTTCGAGATGTTTAATATGTCAACAAGTGAAAGCGGAACATCAAGTGCCTTCAGGATTACTTCAGCCGATCATGATACCTGAGTGGAAATGGGATCGAGTCAAATGGACTTTGTGTCCGGACTGCCATTGTCAGCAAGTAAGAAAGATGCGATTTGGGTTGTTGTCGATAGACTGACTAAGTCGGCTCACTTTATCCCCGTGCGTACGGATTTTTCATTGGATAAACTAGCTGAATTGTACGTTTCTCAGATTGTGAGATTACATGGGGTACCCATTTCTATCGTGTCAGATAGAGATCCGAGATTCACCTCACGATTTTGGAAGAAATTGCAAGAAGCTTTGGGTACCAAGCTGCATTTTAGCACTGCTTTTCACCCCCAAACCGATGGTCAATCCGAGCGGATAATTCAGATACTTGAGGATATGTTGAGATGTTGCATCCTCGAGTTCATTAGTTCATGGGAACGGTATTTGCCTTTGATTGAATTCGCTTACAACAATAGTTTTCAATCAAGTATTAAGATGGCACCTTACGAGGCTTTGTACGGTCGTAAATGCCGTACACCATTGTTTTGGACCGAGCTCGGTGAAAGTAAAATTTTCGGAGTTGATTTGATTAAAGATGCCGAACAGAAAGTAAAGGTAATCCGTGAAAGTCTGAAGGCAGCCACAGATCGTCAAAAATCGTATGCGGATTTGAAACGAAAAGACATTGAATATCAGGTGGGAGATAAAGTGTTTCTTAAAGTTTCGCCTTGGAAAAAGGTACTCAGATTTGGCCGTAAGGGCAAGTTGAGCCCGAGATTCATTGGGCCGTACGAAATCTCCGAACGAGTTGGTCCGGTTGCGTATAGATTGATTTTGCCCCCTGAACTTGAAAAGATTCACGATGTCTTTCATGTTTCGATGCTTCGATGCTATAGATCTGATCCATCGCACATAATTAGCCCATCAGACGTTGAAATTCAAGCCGATATGAGTTATGAAGAAGAACCGATACGTATTCTAGCTCGTGAAGTGAAGGAGTTGCGAAACAAAAGGGTTCCGCTAGTAAAGGTGTTATGGCTCAAACACGGGATCGAGGAAGCTACTTGGGAAACCGAGAGCTCGATGAAAGAACGATACCCAAACTTATTTACCGGTAAGATTTTCGGGGACGAAAATTTCTTAAGTGGGGGAGAGTTGTGACAGCCCAAAATTGACCCTAGTCGGGAAGTGGTTTCGGGACCGCTAAACCGAGTCACCTAAATGTTCGAATGTGATATTTATGGTCTAGAATATGTAATTATGAATGTGTGAAAATTTCAAGCTTCGATTTAGTCGATTGCATGTGAGTTTTAGTAAATAGGACTTATGTGAGAAAATTTTGAAATGTGATAGGTCAAAGCATAAGGACCTATTAGTGCATGTTGAAAAAGGGGGACTTGCATGTCAATTTCCCCCCTCTATTAGTAGTGGCCGGCCATGACAAGCATGGTAGACCAAGTGTGATGGGCAAGAACATGTCATAAACATGTTGAGTTAGTGTTTCATGGGAAGTATGATAAAATAAGGAGCATGGGCATAAAATAATGAAAGGGAATATGATGAAAACAAAAAAAAAAGTGTGTGGTTGTTTCCCCCCCATTGCCGTGAGTTAAAGAAAAGAAAAGAAAAATTTTGTTCATCCTTTTCATCTTCTTTTGGCCGAAAATTCTAAGGAAGGAGGAAGGAGTTCTTGCTTCATGTTTGGTTTGGAAGAGGATTAGGAGGAGGTTTGGCCATACTTGTATCTAGATCAAGGTATGTTTGAGGTTGTGCCATGAGATTCATGCATGTTTTTAGTTGCTAGCTTGAGTTCTAATTAGCCCATGGTTCAAATCTTTGCTATGTCATGGGGATGATATTCGGCCTAGGTGGATTTTGTGTTAATGCCATTGCATGCTAAATATGAAGCTTGTTAATGATGCATGTGATGGTGGATTGATGATTCTTGAATCTTCTTTTTAGCATTTTTGAGTGAGCACATATGTGCATTAGTTGCTAGATGGAGAAGAATCGGCTAGCAAGTTGTGTACTAAGGCCGAATATAATTTTTGTATATTAATGAGTAATGCATGTGTTAAATTGATGGAAAGGGAGAGGATGCTTTACTAGTGTATATATGTGTGTATTAGCCAAGTTTTGAACTTGAAACAAAATGGTGTTTAGTCAATACAAGTGACCATACTTGTAGAATGTATTAAGTGTTGCAATCGGCCCCAACATAGACATGCATATTCGGCCATAGGAAGGAGATTGGTGTTACATGTATTCGGTCAGAGGCAAGCATATTGATGCTTTTGTCTTGGCTTAGAAAATTCGGCCAAGGGGGAAAATTAGCCAAAATGTTGAGTTTGATTCATGATTCCGTACATATGTGACTTTAATGTCTAATGTATAAATATGGGCTAAGTGCCTTGTGTTCCTCTTTTCGATGCTCAAATGATTAAATCAATTTATTTGTTTAATTAAGCTCAAGAGCAAAGGGGAACTAAATCCGATAAAGGGAAGGAAAAAGTGGTCGAATAGCTATCGGAATCGTTCGACAACATCCGAGGTAAGTTCTTGAGTAAAAGAGCTTAAATTATGATTTGATTAGATCATGTTTTAAGCAAATCAAAATCATGCTCTTTGTGTGTGGCTATTGAGCCGAAATTGCAAGAATGATAAGTGTCTTGTGTTTGAGTTTTGCTAACGAAAACGAAATACGAATGTGCCATGATTTATTGTTAAATGTGCATGGTTATTTGAATGATGTCCGGGCTAAGTCCCGAAGGCTTTGTGCTAAGTGACCATATCCGGACTAAGATCCGAAGACATTTGTGCGAGTTACTAAATCCGGACTAAGATCCGAAGGCATTTGTGCGAGTTACTAAATCCGGACTAAGATCCGAAGGCATTTGTGCGAGATACTAATTCCGGGCTAAGCCCGAAGGCATTTGTGCGAGTTACTAAATCCGGGTTAAGTCCCGAAGGCATTTGTGCGAGTTACTATAACCGGGCTATGTCTCGAAGGCATTTGAACGAGTAGCTATATCCGGTTAAATTCCGAAGGTACGTGATTTGGGAATGAATGATCTTGCTGTAAAAATTTCAGTTAATACGCTTGAAACATCCCAACATTAAGGTATGTTTCGTATGTGCTTTGAATTAGTTGAGCCCTTACAAATAAGTATTCGCTCAGTTGATAAATGAGCTACCGGCCTTTGGCTAAGTTGATCTTTGAGTATGAATAAAAGGGTTGGTAATGTGAAGTAAGTATGATATTGAAAAATTGTGCATATGAAATTATCCGTTTAGCTACATGAATGCTATACTTTTGTTGTGCTGGAATCCCTTGCTCAAAACTTACTAAGCATAAATTGCTTACTCCGTCTCCTTGATTCTCTATTTTATAGATTTTGGTTCTGCAGCTATCGGACTCGGGATTTTGAAGTCGAAGTCGCCCACACTATCAAAGCCCCCCCCTTTTGGTACAATTTTGGTTGAACTTCGAAATGGCATGTATAGGACTACCCTTTTTGTTGGGGGTCATGGACCCTTTGGACTTGTATAATTTTGGATAGCCATGCGAAAATGGCTTATATATGTTTGAGTATAATGTTATAATCATTTGGTATGGATATGGTTATTGAGAGGTGTGGATATGCTTAACAAGGATTGGCCATGGGAATGGTTAATCACTATCATAATTTGTGCTATTTATGCTAAAAGGGCTAGTTGAATCATGGAAACTATGAAATAGGTAAAGTCTACCTTAAAGGCAGATGCTGACAGCAGCAGTGATGTAGATTTGGAAAATCACTAAAAATAGTAGGAAGGGAATTAAATAGTGAATAAAGTATTTAAACGAACCTTGATGAATCTATTTTCATAGGAAAGTAACGAAACGATCATATGGACAGTATGTTAAAAGATATTCAGGTTCTCGTAAGATAGGGCCAGAACGGTTTCTGGGTTCCCTGTTTCAACTTTGGAAATTCATTATAAATTAACCAGAGATAATTAGGAGTCATGCCATATATGTATAGATTCCTATTTGAGTCTAGTTTCTATAGAAACAAACGACATCAGTATTGAAGCTCTGTACAGGGAGATATCCAAGTCGTAATGCGCAAAGGTCAGTGTAGTCGATCCCTGTAACATTGGAGACTTTGACTAATAAACTGTACTAATTTGCCCAACCAAAAATTCTAGAAAAAAATATGTAGATGGGCATATGAGTCTAGTTTCGGGGAAAATTTACGTAACTGGATTCTGAGTTTCTGAACTCAAGATATGATTTTTTAAGAGACTAGTATGCAGATTGGCAGTGTCTGGGAAATTTTTTTATAAGTGGTTTAAAGTCTGTTAACACCTCGTGTTCGACTCCGGTGACGGTCTCGAGTTCGGGGTGTTACATGATTACCTTTGAAAACTTTGTGAATTTCTTATTTATCTATCACTCAAATTTAATTATAATCTAGCAGCAGAAAAAGTGATATCTAATTTAGTTTTAATAAAAATCATAATTCATGCATAATTTAAATCCATAGTTCAACATCCTAAAATTAAATTAATTACCATCAGGTTAAATAACCCCAAAATTGAGGTCCCATGCCACAACTTAAAAACAAACAATACTCTCTGAATAACAAGAAAAAAATAGATAATAAATCTAAAATAATTTAATAATAGAAAATTTTGAGTCGAGACCCTCCAGATGTCGAGTCTGTGTGCTAACCTCGTGGATTATCTGTAAAAGTGGAAATTAATAATGGAGTGAGCTATGAAGCTTAGTGTGAGTTCCATCACAAGTAAACCAGCACAACACAATATCTAAGCATATATATTAACAATTTTTAGCACAGTATTAATCATATAGAATAGCAGAATTTAACAATTCATTCAAGTATGCTTATGAGTTTCAATGCAATGCAATTTCAGTTTAACAGAAAAGATCCTACCCATACTCCGCTACACTCCTCAGTAAGAGTTCCCCAGAACTCCTCTAGCCAAAACACTCTGAATTGTGGATAAATCACCAGTATTTGCAGATAAACTATCAGTAATAAAAATTTTGTATGAACCACTAGTATTTTAAAAACAGTTTGCAAACAAACTACCACTTATAGTAGATGCACAAAATATTTGCAAATAAAAGCTTCCAGTAATTTATGGATGAACCACTAATAATATGCAAATTATTAAATTGTTATTACTTCTACCGTACAATTGTCCCACCTTACGCAATGCAGTATGTTATGCTTGAAACAACATCACATAAAAATAGTAGACATGCTCAACATGTTTTCAGTTCAAAAGTAGAATTAGACATGCTTAACATGTATTCAATCCAACAATGATAGCAGGCACGCTTAACATGTATTCAGTATTACGATAATATTAATATTAGTAATAGTTCATCAGAAATACAGTGGCAGCAAACACGTATCATTCCAATATCAAACATTATAGCAGTAGCAAATCAGTTATCAATTCACATATTCCAGCATATTCATGATATCAAGGACTAAATCGAGTGAATTAAATTCTTAAAAGTAATTCGAGGATTATACAAGGACTAAACTGACCAATTCACAACATTTTGGACAAAGCTATAAAACGGGGGGCATAAGGTCGTGTGGCCAGACCGTGTGCGATGCTATAAGCCATATGGAGGGGTTATACGACTGTGTATTCAAGCCGTGTAACAAACTGTGGTCGTGTGGCAATTTCAAAATTAACCTACAGGAGGGACACGACCGTGTGGCAGTCCATGGGAGGGTTCTTGGTTCTTGTGAGATTCAAACTAGCCTAGGGGTTCAAAGGGACATGGTTGTGTGAAAGGTTATGTGGTCCACCCGTGTGGTCCATACGCCTGTACGGGAGACCGTGTGGCCCTATTCCTAGACACAATTTTTTTTGATTCGCTTGTAAAAGAACACACCTTTTAGCAGAAGCTTGATCTACGTCCTCACTATCAAATCTGATCCAATGCATCTAAAGCGGGTCCTTCAAATGACATTTATACACGAGTTAATGATTGATTTCAAGATTCGTCAAGATTATTGAAAGATTCAACAAGAACCGAGAAAGATTGTGTAATTGAATTACAAGATTAACGTGGATAGGAGTTCTACAAAAATTCAAGATTAAGCATTGGGATTGAGATGTACTTACCGAACTTGGATAAAAAGAAATGGATGTTATCAATGGCGAAATCGACAACTGGTAAGAAATACAATTCGTACGGGATTTATTTTGATTCAGGAAGCAAAAATAATTCCAGCAATGGAAAGAAAAAATTATGCAAAGAATAAGGTGGAAAAGAGAAGATAGAAGAAATAAGAAAAATAAAGCAAAATTCTATTTCTTTTAGAAAAGAAAGCAAAAATTCAAATGTAATTAGGAAAATGAGGCTAAATACCTAGGGTTTTCAAACTTTAGGGGGCTACATCGTAATTTACCTTTGGAGTGGAGTGGAGTGGCTTGAACTTAAGACCTTTAAGAAGTGCTTTAACTACTTAACCATCATGCCTAATTCATTTCTTGGTTAATCATGTCAATTAACCCTTATATTTTTGGAGTGTGACACCCATGTTGTGTGTAGTTTATCATAAAACCTTAGACTGAGTTGGTGCCAATGGTTAATCGATTATTATTATGATGATAACTAATACTATTGTAACACCCCAAAATATATAGGGTTAGAATTAATAAAATCATCAAGAAATGAACCTTAATCTTGATGGTTAAGAGTTTAGTACAGTGCCTAAAGAATCAAAGTTCAAGCCCACTCTTCCCATTTTCTTCTATTTATTTTCATAAACTATGGAACAAACTCAATCTAGAATATATATTAAATGTGGAAGAAAAAAGCTAAGCCCAAGTGGTAAGGCCTTTTATTTTCACATCGTCCTTAGGTTCAAGTCATGCCACTCTCCTTCCCATTTCTTTTCTTTTTTGGATGTGAGGATCGTCACTCGAGGCCCCGGAAGTCAAATGTGTGTTCTTTTACAAGAAAATCGAGGTAATAACGAGTCTAGCCCAGACTATATGGCTATAGGCCACCCGTATGGACTGGACAACCCCATAAGCGAACATGCCACCCCTAAAACCCTAGCATGTTCGACTTTCACAAGGCCTAGGACCCCCATGGCCTCCCACACGGTCGTGTCTTCCTTGTAGGTTGAATTATAGAATGTCAAACGGCCATAGCCTCTCACCTGACTGTGTACCACCTCTACACCGTCCAAGACTTCCCAACGGTCCAGTCAGATGGTCGTGTGTCGCATGTAACTTAGAATTTACTGTTTTGACCCAAAATTTTATGTTTTGATCAATTTAGTCCCTAAATAGGTCTTAAACTATTTTTAGTGAATTATATTATGCAATTAGGTCCCTAATGATATGAATTATACTAGAATCCATGATTGATTGAATTAATGCAGTATTTATATATATGAATATTTGTATGAATTATGAATAGTATATGCTACTTTTGTATCTATATACTTACAATCGTATAAACATCATACCCTATATTATTATCAATCTGAATACATGAGAAGCTTGGTTTTATTACTAATTTTCCATACATTAGTGCATTAAATGTTACCATATGTGATTGAATTAAATATGTCACATTGTATTGCATGGGTTAGGACGATAAGATTGGAGGAATTTTGGCAGTTTATTTGCATTAATCAGTTTCACTGTGCATCCATAGACGAAGGTGGATTCCAACTACAATTACTGCTGTATATCCACAGCCAAAAGCAGATTCCAACTGCAGGTTTATGCTATAGAATTTACAGTCAAAAGCAGGTTTCATCTGCAGGACTTATTGCTATGAACCCACAGACGAAAATAGATTCCAATTGCAAGAACTTGTTGCATGTTCACAGCCAAATGGCAGTTATTATTTGCAAATTCGTAGTGGTAAATTCACATATCGGTGTGTTGGAGATGGGAGTTCTGAGGAACTATTATTATGGTATGTAGCAGTGGGGTAGGATTTATTTTATTTGAACCAGAAACTGTATGGCATCACTTAAACCATGTGCATACAAAGCTAGAAAATTATGTTATGATACCTATGCGTGAATATATATATATGTGTGCATGAACATGATTATTGTGGGCAAGTATGAGAATCTGATTATTCTGAAAACTATTACTATGAATTCTGATTTATTAATGATGGTTGCACTTGAAAAACCGCTATTATGAATTGAATTGTTATCTGTGAATATTTTATGCAATTATAACTAATATGCCTTAATAATAGTTGCATCAATTTTATTGTAAATAGACTCACACTGAGCGCCAAAACTCACCCCTTAAATTTTCACCCTTACAGATAAACCACCAGGTTAGGACGCAGGCACGATATTCGAAGGGTCTCGGCACTGTCTATTTTAAAATTTCATCTATTTAAGGCTTAGTATTTCGATTTATTGTTATTATTATTTGAGGATTGTAATATTTTATTTGACCTGTGACATGGGATTTAAGACTTAGGTTTATTTTTATTCTGCATGAAATTTTACCTTAATTCTCAAGATTTTAAGCTTTGAATATTAATTAGTATGTATGAATCCATGTTTTATTAAACACGTAAATAAATGTCATTTTTTCCACTTCTAGATGATAATTAAAACATTAAGGAATAGTTAAATGGCTTTAAACTTATTAAAATTAAATAAGTGTTTTAAAACAATTGTTTTCTAAAACTTCGATAACCCCGTTAGGCCATCTTAGTGGCTGATGTAGTCTTTTGAGTTCAAGTCTAATGTCTAGGCCAAGTTGGAGAGGTTACAATTATTATGATAGTGCTTTTTATCTTTTCATATTTTTATATAATCTTTAAATAAAACAACTAAAAATTATGTATCCAAGGATCAAATGTGTGTTCAATAAAGTTTAGATACAAGTTGTTTACCACTTGGCTTATAATCATTGAGGAATAAATTTTTAAAGAAAAAATATTTTTTTTACATAATCTAGTACTTCTATTTAAGTCACTGACTAAGTTAGTGCCACGAGTCACCTGAGCTCTAGCTTAATTAGGAAATTATTAAAATACACTTCTATATACAAAGTATTTCATATTATTGTAAGGATATTTTTATATAAAACCAATAAAAACTCAATTATGATTATATTTTAACCCATAATAGAATAAAATGTAAACATTTAATTTTACCATTTCAACTTAAATCTCATTTGAATTCTATATCAATTTTAACCAATATATTTCTTACATAAATTATTTCATCAACATTCTAGGTGTGACATAATCTAATATATGTAATGGAGTTTGCTACACTTACAACATCAAATTAGGTGGCTGAGTTGAATTGCAATCCAAACTTTTTTTTTACTCTGTCTATGCTTGGATTGATTTAAGGTTTCTGTCACAATTTGCTCTTAAACTATACTTATTTTTTCACTTTTGTTTCTAAATAATTTTTTTCTCATTTTGGTACCTGAACTATTCCTCCATTATAGATTTTAGTCCAAAAAGTTAATGGTATTATATATGTGTGTGTGTGCATGTAGAACACCTAACCAATGAGAATGTATTTTTTTCCATCTCACTAATGACATGGTCTTTGGTTGTTAACCAACATTGATCAACCATTAGTTGGCATTGACCAAAGTTGATTAGTGTTGATTGTCTATTGATCAATCGTTTATCATTGACTATTGAACTTTGATTGTTTTAATATTTTTAATAAAATAATAAATTTTAAAATTTTCTTTTTTCCTTTTTCCTTTTTTTCCTTTTTGAAATATTTATATTTATATAAATTTTTTATTTTATATAATTAATATATTATGAAATTTTAAATTTTTAAATTCAATAATTTTTATGGTTTTTATATATTTTACAATTTTATATAATTTTTTTAATATATATTTGAATTTTTTTATATTTTATGTAATGCTTGTGAAGAAACAGTTGATTTTTGTGAATTGATATATTAGCAATTGTAACTAATACAACTAACAACCAAAAAACAACAATACAGAAAGATTGATTTTACAGTTTAATTTTCACCTATGTTTGTAAGATCTGGTCGAAAGAGATACTTTACTATCTTCGACCACATACAAGTGATGATTTAAGTCCTATCATTCATCATGTAGCAACCTCACACTCATACAGAAATCTAAATCACTCTCCATTAAGATTTTACTTGAAAACTTAACTATAAGATCAAGTGACACACTTATGTTTTACTTACAAAACACACTCACAAGATGGTTCTTAATCGAACAGTAGAAAGTTCTAACTCTCTCATAAAAAATACAAAAATCAAGTCTATCATATATAAGAATTTTATCATATATAAGAATTTTAGTCTTGCTAAATATAGATAAATTATGATATCAATTCCTACAGTAACCTACTAAATAGGGCTACAATCACCCTAATAAAAACTAGGATAAATAATAATATATTCAAGATATTCTCCATGACACTTGATCTAAGCACCATAAAACAAATAATATGATTTGTATGATTAGGTTGAATCTAATCATTTGTGGATTGTTTCCTTATAAGATCAATTTTCAAAGATGAGCCATGAAGTCTTCCAAAAAAATATAAGTTCAAGACCCAAACAACTGTGATTCAAAAGATTGCAAATTCTGTAACGCCTCATAAATTAGTGGATTAGAATTTATAAAATCATCATGTGAGTCCTAGTATTAGTGGTTAAGAGCTTAATAAAACCCTTAAAGGACTAAGGTTTAAGCCCCACTCTTTGCATTTTTCCTCTATTATTTTTCAGCAATTAAGAAACAAATTCAAGTTAGTATAACAAATACATGTGGTAGAAAATGAACAAGAAATAGGCAATAGTTTAATAGCCAAGCATCACTCCATTTTGCCTAGAGTACCAAGTTTTATCCATGCCAATTCCCTGTTATTGTTTTAAATTTCGACGGGAAGGTTTAATTACCAAATCAGCCCTTTAAAGTTTGCTTAACCTAGCCATTTAGTCCCTTCCAATCATAATAGAATTTTGATTATTTTTTTCAACCCTTTTTAGAACTTCTTTTCTCTATTCTTTAAATACATCTTTTTCTTTTATTTTCTCACTTTTCTTTTTCATTAATCTTCATCTTCTTTTTCTAGAAATTTTATATTTGAATCTTGAACCCAAAATTAACCCCATTCAATCTATTTTTTGTGTTGATTTAGTGAAACGCTATAAAATCAGTTTCTAAATGAACCAAGATTGGTAATCAATCTTATTTCTAATTCTGTAGAACCCTAGGATTCTAGAATAGCACTATTCTTGACAACCTTTCAAATCGTTTTCGTATCTTTTTAGAGTTTTCTCGAAAATCTTGCTAAAATTCGATAAATCTTAAAGGTAGATATTAATTCTTGCATTTTTGTCAATAAAAAACCCTTGTAGGTGACTCGGATTAAATTCGGATGTGAGGATCATCGTATAAGACCCCGGAAGTCAAGTGCGTTTTCTTTTATGAGAAAATCGATGCAAAATCGGACCCAGTCTAGACCACACGGCCTGAGCCATTCCATTGGACCATGTGCTACTGTTTCTTAAGTTTTACAATTTTGCCTAGAATTTTATGTTTTGATCAAATTAGCCTTTGATTAGTTCCTGAGCCATTTTTAGTGATTTATTTATCCAATTAAGCCCCTGGTAACATGAATAATGCTAGAATACATGACCTAAATGATTGAATTACTAGTTTATTAATACATACTTGCAAGAATCGTGAATAAATATGTTGACTGAATCTGTGTTTGTGAATGTTCATATAGCATGCCCTATGATATTGTTATTCCGAATACATGAAAAGCATGACTTTTGACTACTGAGTTGATCTGTTATAAGCATATTATTTGCTACTATTTTGAACTATTATAAGCATATTGATTCCTACTATATTATTCTGTTAAAAGCATAATTAAATGCTATCGTATTTATCTGTTCGAGCTTGCCATATTGTATTGCATGGGGTGGGACAATATGTGCGGATGAAGTGTGAGCAGTTTATCTGCACTTTTGAGTGATTTATCCACATCGTTTGAGCAGCTTTTCTGTACATCGTTTGAGTGGTTTATCCACACCGCACTAGCAATTTCAATCTGTGAACATGTTATGCATCCACAACCTACTGGAATGTTGTCTGCAAAAACTGTTTTTATCAAGAACCTGGTGGTCCATCCACCCTTTTTATTACTAATGGTTTTTCCATAATGAGTGGCTTGTCCATAAGGATGAGTGGTTTATCCAAAATGTGGTGTAAAGGCAGAGGAGTTCTGGAGAACTCCTATTATGGTGTATAACGGTAAGGTAGGAACCTTTTCTGATAAATTGAAATTGCATTGCATTTATAAGCATTTGCATTACTGTAAATACCGAGATATTATGATAATGAGTGAATCTGAAATACCGAAATTTTGAGTTGTTATTCAAATTGTGTTTATCCTTTGAACATTGAGATGTTATGTTGATTAAATTGATCTGATTTACCGATTTTTTGAATTGTTGATTAATTTTGGTTTTTACTTTTAAGTTGATATTTTATATGCTTTGTCTACTATTTGCACCGATTTTCTTGTGATTGACCTCACACTAAGCTTTCATAGCTCGCCCCCCTTTATTTTTACTTCTTTTCAGATAACTCACAACTCACCCCCTTATTTTTCCTTCTTTTCAAATAACTTAGAAGGTTAGGATGTAGGCGCGACATTCGGAGGGCTCGGCTCGGAATATTGATTCCTATATAAAAGTATTTTAGATTTATTATTTTATAACTTTGGTTATTTAAAGCTATATTATTATTGTGGCATGGAATTTAATTTACTGTTTTTTCTTAGGTATGCATGGCATTTAAATCATTTAAGCTAGTAGAATATGAATTTTTATTTAATTATGCATGAAACATGGTTTTTATTAAAATTACGTTAATATAATTTTTCCGCTGCTAAATTGTAAATGTGTTTTGTGAAGAAGTTACTTCGGATTTTCAACTAAGCTTTTGATGGTAAACATAGTTATAAATATGTTAAATTTGATTTTTTTTAATCTCCTGTGTTTTTTTGAAAAGAGACTAAACTTCCTTCTGAAATAAACAAATATTTTAATTAATTATTTTTAAAACTCCGATAATTCTGCTAGGTCATTTTGGTGGCCAATGTAATCTCCTGAATTCGGGTCCAAACGTCTTAGACTAGATTAGGGAGGTTACCTAGAACATAAGTTGAATTTGCTCTTGTAGCTAGAACCATATTCCAACAACTCTATTTTTATAATTTAGATATTATAAGTGTAACGCCCCGAATTTTGGGCCTAGAAGTTTTGGGTTTTGAGCATAGGGGCAGTGAGGTGGTGGCACTTAAGTGATTAGTTGTGCGCTTTAGTGACAAAATGGGCTTGCTGGCCTGGTGGATAAGTGGAGAGTTAGTGTACCTTGAGGTTCTGGGTTCAAGCTTTAGGACACGCGTTTTAGAGAACCTTTTTATTTTTGATTCATTCCTTTTTAGTTAATAATTATAAGTAATTATAATTATTAAATTTTGTGCTAAGAAATTATATTATTATGATTATTTTTATTTTTATTTCTATTTTGGTTATTTTTGGACATTTTTCTCTGCTCTTCTCCTCTCTCTCTTCCTTTCTTTTTGGGGAATCCTCGATTCTGACTTGGGGTTTTAAGATTTTCGCTCCTCTATTGCCATCTCAGATCACAATTTACAAGTGTGGGATTTGAAACTAATCTTTTACTTTATGTTTTTATTTCCTTTCCTATTTCAATCGATTATATCTTGATTCGTGAATCCCTTTCCCTATGGCTTTTTGCATTAATCCTTCATTTCTAAGCCTTTAGATGATAGGAGTTCTGAGAAATCACTCTTTTTCGACAGGGTGAGGTTTTGGGATCGTTTCGGTGGTGAAAATAACAAAAACGAGGTTGACTCGAGGTGGTTTCGTGGCTTCTTCGATGACTACACAGGCGTTTGCCGAAGCACATGCCCGTGTAGATTTGGGAAATTAGGGTTCCAGGCCAAATTGGGTGCCACACGGGTTTGGGGATTTTTTACAGAAACCACACGGGCGTGTCGCATGGGTACATAGGCGTGTGGGTTCGGTAATTAGGGATTCTGAGTTTTGGGGTCACAAGGCCTGGCCACTCGGCCGTGTGACTGTTTTGGGGATTTTAGGGTTCTTACACGGGCATGTGTTTCGGGACACACGGCTGTGTAGCTGATTTGGGGCCTAAGGATTCCATACGGGCATGTGTTATGGGACACAAGACCGTGTCTGATTGCCATAGGGGCATGTGACACCTTCATACGGCCGTGACTGCTCTGCTTCTAAAATTAGAGGATTTGGACAGTGAGCTACATGACCTACTCCCACGGCAGTGCCTCTGCACCACACGACCATGTGACGTAGGCACACGGCCGTGTGTTACTCCTTACAAGAGCGTTTGGACCCCCACACGGCCTGGACTGCTCCACATGACCGGAGCACATAGGCGTGTGGCCCTAACTCACCAAATACTACATTTACGTCAACTTGATCTAGAATGCAAATCGATTTGTCACAACCTCTCGACTAAGATTACTTAGGGTGATTACTACTCTATTCTGACCTCGATTTATGTACTTTTTATGATTGAAGTGTGACATGTTAGGTACTAAATCTGAGTGCACAAGTGTGCATGTTTCTGTAACTGATTGACTAGTTGCAAGCAATTGTTTCTGAATGTCTGTCTGAGATTGTGTTCTGAACTGGTGTATCGGCATTCATACATTTGCATAAATTCATCTGCATAAACCTTTTTTGGTGGAATGTTGAAGAGAAAGAATATTTACGATTTGGCAGTTTATCTGCATTCTGATAGCCCCTAATACCCAAAGGGTCGTGGGCTGTCCCAATACCCTGAGGGTTGTGGACATTACTGATAACGGTATAGCGATTTACCACCTTGCAGTGTATTGCGTGTACGATAGCTACGCTACGTACCATTATTTGATCTGGCAGTTATACTACACGTCTATACCGCGATTCACCGCTTAGCACAGTACAGCTTATATGTTAGCGTTGCTGCGTAACATATCTGATCTGACTATTATATTGCATGTCTGTACCGCGGTCTTCCGCACGGTACCGTACAGCTTACTGATAGCCCTAATACCAAGAGGGTCGTGGGCGGTCCCAATACCTTGAGGGTCGAGGACAATATTGATGATCATCATTGCTGGGCAATCCGGGATGACGTTTTGTGGTGTATAAGGTTGGATGGGCTTTTCGAGGTTCTGTTCGAAGTGCAGGGATAGGTGGGTCGATTAAATCCCCACAGGATGTGTAGGGTTGGACGGAAATAGTGTGTTGGTTGGATGGGTGGGTTATTTTATAACTCATTTGCATTCATATGCATCTGTGTGATTCTGTGACTGCAGTATCTGTTTGACTATTTGACTGAAATATTTGACTGTCTGATTGATTGAGAATTCTGATTGTATTATTTGACTGAAAGACACTCGTGTCTAAAGGAACCTTGTGTGATAGGTTAAGCCCCAACCGATTTTGATTCTAGAAAAGGGCTTAAGCCCGGTTTGTGACTATTGAGAATTACCGTTATTGGGTCTAATAGAGCCATATGACTGTAAAGTTACATATGGTCTGTTTTGTTATAGTCGCTCTGTAAGTGTGGTCCACTGCTGAACTGTTTTCAGGTTTACTGTATCTATTTCTGCTACGGTAGCTTGTTGGTTTAATCTCACACTAAACTCGTTACCCCCTTCTTCTGTTTCCCCTTTCAGGTACACTTCAGAATTTTGGATGCTGGGCTCGGTATGCGGAGGACTCAGGTAGTATAAACCATTAGTTTGTGATTTCGAATTTTTATTTTGTTATTCATTTGAAATGTAAAGTTTTAATTCTGTGGTACTATTTTGGCTTTAAGACTTAATTGTTTATTATTCTGGTTTTAAATACTTGATATTAATGTTTTCACAAAATTGAATTAAGAGTGACTGGTTTTTGTAAGATTTTCTCACGATCACTTCGGTGATTAATGTAGCATTTTGAATTCAGTCTACACTTCTGGGCAGGGTTGGGAGTGTTACAATAAGAAACTTTTTGAATTTTTAAATTTAGTAAAAAATATATATATATAATTTTTTTAAAATTTTCATATACTTTTTGATTTTTTATATTTTTTCAATTTTTTATATTTTATATAATGTTTTATATTTTATATTTTATATAATTGATATATTGTGAGAAATATTTAATTTTTAAATTTTAATATTTTTTTGAGTTTTTATATAATTTTTTTTTATTTCTATATAATTTTTTATTTTTTATATTTTATATAATGTTAATCTTTATTCCATATAATTTATATATTATAAAAAATTTTGAAATTTGAATTTAATTTTTTTTCAAATCTTCATGTAGATATATAATTTTGAATTTTTATATTTTATATAATGTTTTTATAATGTATATGTTATGAAAATACAAAAGTTTTATTTTTATTAATTTATATATATATTGTATATTTTTAGATATGATATATATATATTAATGGATGTCACGTAATTGATTATCATATGTAAAGCAATACTATGGAATCGGTTGAGTTTTAGCTCGATTGACATAAATATTGATACCAATGTAAGAGAACGTGAGTTTAAAAAAGAATTAGTTAAATATATATTAATACATAAGCTTTGATTCAAAAGGTCGATTCACTATTTAGAAGAAGGATGATAAAAATTGTTTTTTATATTAATATTATAAATTAAATATTAAAAAATCAAATTAAAATAATTTTTATTGAAATTTGACCGACCTTTACATACCAAATCCAACACTCAAAAAACCAACATGAAAAAAAGCAGTCAAAAAACAAATCAAGATGAAAAGAATCATTACAATTATAACCATTCTTAACATGTTGCTACAAAACGTAACAACTTCCCCTTTTTTTCCTTGAGACATAACTAACTATAATAATACCAACAATAATATTTTTTCCTATAACAATAATAATAATAATAATAATATTATTATTATTATTATTTATTTTGAATTTAATTTAATAAATATTACTATAAAATAAACATTACACTTAAAAAATACAGATTCAAACTTTGAAAACAATATTATTAAAAAGGACAATTATAAATCATGAACACGAACTGTAAAATAAAAATGAAAGATACTAAAAAAACTTAGTGTACGAATGATAATATAGAGTTCTCTTAGAGATGGTAATAAGGTGAGATGAGTAATTTTTCCTACATCTATCCCAGTTCAATACTTTACTTAAATATATATATTTCAACTTATTTCATCACAAACTTTATTTATGTATCTTTTATGTCCATAAAGAACACTAATTTTTTTAAATATTTGTGATTCTCTCTTAATAATATTATCTCTAAAATTCTAATATATATTCTCTCAATTACTAGTATAACATATTTTACTATTAAAAAATATATATAAAAATATTATTTCGTAGGGAAATAGCAATGATGGATGGAGGGAGAAAATGATTGCATACATTGCACACTGAAAATGATTGTTGTAACATGTTCTTGACTTCTTCTCCATTGGATGGCAACTTGGGTCCTACCCATTGGGACCCTTGTCTGCCTAACCACCTAATAATTACACGTGTCATCATCTGGAATCGTGATTGAGACGGTTGGCATGATCTTCTAGGGACCGTCCAAATTTACATACATTCCTCGGTCACCGTCAGATCGTCATAAAATTCTGAAATGGGCCCCATTTCGAGATGTACCTTAAAAAGAAGAAAGATTTTGTCCCTAAAACCCCACCTTTCTTCTTTTCAATTAATTATTTTATTAATAATGGAAAAATATGGACACCTAATTAAGAAAATATTAAGGAACATAATTAATGAAGGAAAATAATATGCCCCTCCCAAAAGCATTGTGGGACCCTCCAGCGTGGCATAGTGGGCCCATGTGTCTTAAGGTCCTCTTGTCAAAAGAGATTAGGGTCAATCTTGAAAATACAAAATTACCCCCGGTGATTAATTACAACTTAAACAAAGAGAGGGTGCCCCTAAAATAATTTGGGTTGTGTTATTATGTCACCCACGGGTGCACGGGAATATAATGACAGCCGTCCATGTGCCAACATGTGAAGAAGCTTTCCTCGTTCCCCTCAAATTAAAAATTAATGAAAATTTTATGTGATTACTATTAATATTTTACCTTCCAACATTTAAAATTGGAAAAGGTGAGTTATTTTTAGCATCTAATTCTTACACCACCAATCTACTTGTTTCCTACCACTAATGCATGATTCAATGCTGTTTAAAATATTATTCCCACAGTATTAGAATCATTATTGTTGCTAATGCAATAAGATATAAATTTGAGTGAGCTGAAATGTATTATCATTTTATTTAAAAATTAGGAAATGATTATATGTAATTTTAGGTATTATATTGAAAAGAATAGAACTTATAATGAGATTAATATTAAAAAAATATTATTCTCATTCGTAGATAAATTATAAATTTTAAATTTTTAAAAAATAATTATTTTTATTTTTGAAAATTATTATAATATTTTTTTTATTTTTAATCTAAATAAACTCTTTTTAAATAAAATATTAATTTATGTTTTTTTTATGAAAATTATCATTTTATGTTACCGTATAAATTTGAAGCTAGGAATTAGTCAAATTTTACTATAAGTCTTTGTACGCTGCATAAGTTATTGATTCTATCTTGTACTTTTTTTAAATTAATATTTAAAATATATAATAAAATATATATGTAATAAATATTTATTATTAGAAACCTATAGTGAGATTATTCAAAAAATATATATAAAAAAATAATAAATATTTATAAATTGATATTCAAAATAAAATTACAATATACATGTAATAATTAAAACATAATTAATTAAAAAGTACTAATACAATTAATATATAATTTTTTTTCAAAAGGTCTAATTCAATATCATCCCTATTAACTCAAAATATTAACAATATTATGAATTATAAATTAGAATTAAAAAATGATTAATAATATACACATATAAGTAATAACATCTTCAATCATAATATGAACATATGCATTAATGTTTAATAGCAATTCATCAGTGATAATATTTTCCAATAAAGGCATACTATTTTGTTTTAATTGTATAATTTTATTTAAATATGTGCATATAGTAAACAATAATTAATATACAATAAATTACAATTAATTAAATTATAGTATAATTTGTTTGACAAATAAAAGTAAAAAATGGGAATTAAAGCTTACAATTTTAATTATAAAGTCCTTTTTTGGATAAACGGTGGTTGGGGTGCGGTGGAATCTTTTACCTCACAATTATAGTAAATAGTTTCATCGTTATTACTATTTTTAACATTATCGAAAGTAAACGTATTATTCATCCAAACTAAGCCAAAAATAATATATATAATGACAATTAATTATAATTTTGAGAAAAAATAAATACATTTGTTTAAAATAAAAAAGGAGCATTCTGACAATCCCTAGTTTTGAGTAATCACAACCTAATCAATACTTCCTTTTTAGTATTATATCAAGATAAAAGAACTCTTAAAACATAAAAATAAAATATATATTAACCAAATTAAATTAATTGTCTAAAATTACATTAAATTAAAAGACCAAACTACCCTATTAATT
This sequence comes from Gossypium hirsutum, assembly GCF_007990345.1. NCBI lineage: Eukaryota > Viridiplantae > Streptophyta > Magnoliopsida > Malvales > Malvaceae > Gossypium > Gossypium hirsutum. The sequence continues at coordinate 10,516,903 of NC_053432.1, forward strand.
TCAAAGACTCCCAAAAGGGCAAGAAATATAATATATATATATAGATTGTTAAAAACAAAAAATAATTAATTAGACAAAAATGAAATTTTTACACACTAAATAATAATTAAACCATTAATAATTAAAATGTAATGATAAATTTAAGATCATAAGGTAAAACTAATTAACTTTGTTTTTCAAAATGCTTAAATTGCATTTATTAAATCTTAATCTTAAATTGTCCCTGTTAATTTTTTGTAATACCTATTTTAACCCTATTAACTCCTAATGGCTCATTTGGAATTGGTTATATATATATATAGATAAACAGATAGGTAGATAATACGAGAAAAAAGTTTAATTAATACGTTTGTGTTAAAATTAGAGTTGCTCATGGGCCAGGCCGGGTTGGACCTAAACATGATATTAACATATTTTATGCTTATTCAAGCCTAGCCTAGCTTGAAATATGAGTCTAAAATTTTGCCTAAATCTACCGATATTTACAAAAGACTAACCCAAGCCCATTTTAGGTCCACCCATATTATTTTTAATTTTTTTTAAAATATTTATATTATATTATTTTAATATTTAATAATTTTATTCATTTTATACATTTTATATTTAATTGAAATTTTTTATATAATCATCTTTAACATTATTTTAATGTTTACATTAGAGTAGTATTATATATTTAGTATAGGTTTATTTTTTAATGTGCTCTAAAATACATAATATATAAAAATAACATAATATAAATTATTATAAACTTAAAACGGTCTATATTTTAAACGGGCCTAATTTTTTTGCCCAAGACTATTTCTTTGGCTTAATATTTTTGCCCACACCTTCTCAAATTTTAGGCGGACCTTCGAGCATGAGCAGATAGCTTGACCCATGAACAAGTCTAATTAAAATAGATAGACATATAATGAACAATAATCAATAGAGATTTAAAGTTGAGATTAGAAGCATATGTAAAAACTATTGTAAAGAATAAGACATATTCAAGATGAGTAAAAAATAATTCTTTTTCTTTGTCGTAAATAAGTTATGTAAGTGGTTAAAAGTTACCAATTGAAATTAGTTATCACTAACTCATGTACTAAAACACCGTGAAAAAAAAAACCAAATGTAACATTAGTCAATATATTATATGTAAAGTTATAGATTTAATCCATGATCTCCAATTTTATCATTTTTAATTCCTATATTATTTTGACATGTCACAAATGATAATCGTTAAATCTATTAATAGACTTTTTTTATGAATATTATATAAAGTAGAAAATCGATATTGAATTATATAGATGACGGTATATTTGATGCACAAAATTAAAAAAAAATAGTATAACTTAATGAATTTAACAAATACCATTTAGTTGCTTAAAAAAATAAATATCATTTAGTTAGGATCTGAATTTCAAAATTTAAAAATAAAGGGAACAAAAATAATCAATTAAAATATAGGAATTAAATTTACAATTTATTCATAATATAAAGATTAATAGCAGAATTTGAACTTATAAATTAAATACTTATTTTGATATAAATAAAAAATTAATAATTTATTTTTATTTACATTTAAATATAATAGAAATAAAAAATTATTTATATAAATATGATAGAATCTCATATGATGGCCTGTTGGTTAATGGTGTTCATCGTCTTAGGTGTGACTTGAGTTTAAGTTGTGCTAATCTCGTTAGTTGTTCGAGTTTTACCCTATTATTGTAATTCATAAAAAATAAGTATTTGTGTCTAAATAAAAACAACAGAGTCCAAAATTATGTATTTTATATTACTTTAAATTGTACAATGCATTGGAATTTTTTTTTCTTTTCTGAAAGAGAATCTTTTGTTGACTAAATTGATTGAAATTGAATTATTCTAAAGGTTATGGTTGTCCTCTGATTTTTTTAAAAATATTTTAAATAATCTTATATCTTCGAAATTAATTAAAAATAATTTGAGTCAGACTATATGAATTAAAATAAAAAGAATCTCTGACCAAATTTCAGTTTATAAACATAAAATAATTTTTGGACAAATTTAATATAGATCCACCTACTTTTTTTTTTGCTAAAATTTTAAATTAGGGTTTAATTTTTTGGGAGTTGCTCAAGCAAGGGCCAAACTTTTCAAAATGCTCAAATAATGGCTTTTCACGCACTTTATCTCAGTTTGTAGTAAAAAATAGGTGAATGATGTTGTGTTTAAAATAAAACTCATAACAACTAAATTAGATATTGGTTAAAAAGAAAAATAAATAATTTGAAACATGATATATGACATTTGATAAGTCTTTATTTGAGCACTTTTAAAAAGGTTTGACATTTATTTGATTACTTTCGAAAATGTTTGACCATTTAAAAAGGTTTGACATTCCGTTAAGCATTTTAAAATATTTATCTTTCATGAATAACTCCTAAAAGATTGGATTAATTTAAGCATTTACCCTTTTTTATATGTGTGTTTAGGATTTTTTTTTAAATTTTATAGTTGTATATTTTTTAATGTATTTTAAAATTCATAATTATAATTTTGTTTTTCATTCAACTTAAAGGCTTTTATTTGCATTGGAAATAGTACTTCGATGGTTAAAGTTATTTACATTGTTTGCGCAAATTTTAAAAATTTAGAGATTTTTAAATTATTAATTTAAATGCTAATTGTTTTATTTGAATAAATAATTATTTAAGAAAAAATAAATTATTAAAATTTAAAAATTTAAAAAAATTGTAAAACAAGAATAATTATATAAAAAATAAAAAAATTCAAGACAAATATCATTATATTTGTAAAAATTAAATATTTTTAATAAAATAAAATTGAGAATATTTATTAGAATTAAATAAAAATTATTTTTAAATTTTAAGATTTTTTATATTATGATATTGCAGTATGTATTAAATGAAATAAAATTATGAAAAATTTTATTTGTAAAATTTGAAAAAGAAAATTAAGCTATTTTTATCCTCTCTTGAAATGCTTTACAAATTTCGAATTTTTTTTATATTTTTACTCAAATAGATAAATTTAGTAAATAAAAAAGTAATTATTTGATATATTATTAATGAAATTTTTAAGAGATTGAAAGTGAAATGTTTATTTATATAATTTTTTAAAAATTTCTTAAATAAATTTCAATTCGAAAACAGCTTGAGTTTTATAAAAAAAATCTGACCCCATTCAACTTCAAAATTAATAACAAAAGGTGGTGGAGTGTATCCAAAAGTTGGGTGTCCCAAAATTTAATCTTTATATGTTCCCACTTGCAACATTAATTTTATAAAAACAAGAACAAGGAAAACGAGGAAGCCAAGTAAAGCAATGGACATAGAACTAAAGCAAGAAGCTTTATTTATTCAAATAATTTAATGCTTGAGAATAGAGATATTGAGTGGCAACAAGGAACAATCCAAAGATAAAGACACCTTTAATCTTTGCTTGTTATTGTTAGCTTTGGTTTTCTTTTTCTTGTTTCATTAAACAATGAAAATACATAAACAACAGTTGTAAATTGTAATATACATACTTTTTCAATTTCCCATTCATGATGAAAAACTAAAACAAAGCTATTATTATCATTATTTTTTGCTTTCCTTTTCTTTTTTCTTTGGATCGGATCTGGAAATTAGCTTAAACACATTAACAAGGCAAAACCCAAAGCTGTTTCACTTTTCTCTTCCAAAAAAACAGCTTCTTTTTTCTGGGTTTTTCATTTCATGGAAAATTTCACCTTGCCTTCCGTTGTTTTTGCTGTTCATCTATGATCAGGTAACTTGGTTTTGGCCTCTTTTAAAGCTTTGGGTTCCTTTGTTTTTTGCTTTGTTGATCAAGTTTTTGTATGTATTTTCTTGGTTTCAACAGCTTGATGCTCCTATAACCAATGGCTTTATCATAGAGTTATCATCAAGGGGGAGAGTTCTTTTAGTTTGATAAAATTTGGAGCTTGGTTTGGCATTGGTTGGTGTTTGTTGAATTGTTTCAATGGAATCAGCTGGGAATTCTACATCAAAGAATCAAAATCCAGGTTCTTCAACATCATCCCATGTAGCTGATCTTAACAATGGTGTTAGGATTATTCGACATCCAAATGGTTCAATAGGGTATCAAAAGCATCCGAGCAAAGCAGCCATTGATAACATGCAGAAGCATGAAGAATTGCCTTCAATGGCGAAACGTTATTATGATTCAAGCAAAGGGAAAAACAACGAGCTTCTTATTGCTAACCAGATGAAGAACTTGACAATGGAAAGCAAATCTTCATCAAAGCATCCCATTGATGATACTGTGTCTCAATCAGAATCAAGCTTTTGTCAAAGTCCTTCAAATAATGGCAAACCAAGTTTCACCAACACTGAAGTTAGTGAAAGTGGGAGCTGCAGTGGTGAAGTGAGTAGGAAAACAAGCATTTATAGAGGGAGCACTGGGAGTGATTTCAGTGATGAAAGCAGTTCTAGTTGTTTAAGCAGTGCCATTTACAAACCCCATAAAGCAAATGATATTAGATGGGAAGCAATTCAAGCTGTGAGATCTAGGAAAGGGGATTTGGACTTTAGGCACTTTAGGGTGTTGAAGAGATTGGGATGTGGGGATATAGGCAGTGTTTATCTCTCTGAATTGACTGGCACTAGGACTTATTTTGCCATGAAAGTTATGGATAAAGCTCTTTTGGCAAGTAGAAAGAAGCTCCTTAGAGCCCAAACTGAGAGAGAGATTCTTCAATCTTTGGATCATCCATTTTTGCCAACCTTGTATACTCACTTTGAGACTGAGAAGCTTTCTTGCTTGGTTATGGAGTTTTGCCCTGGTGGAGACTTGCATGCTCTCAGGCAAAGACAACCTGGAAAGTACTTCTCAGAACACGCTGCCAGGTTAGCCATTGCTGTTCTTCTCCTTATTCATTACTCTTTATTACTCAAGTCTCCATTGTTGGATTCCAAGTTAACTAGCTGCGTGTATTTAACATTTCTAATGGAAACCAACGGATCCCTTTTCATGTCAACTTATGTTACTCGGACTTGGAATAGGACTCGGGTGTGAGTATCAATACCGGTATGTATCCATGTATTTGGATGATCCTTGTACTCATGTCCATACTTGTATCTATTTGCTCATAATTCATATGTCATCTCCAGTTGAGTACCATAGAATCCTGTATGTAAACACCCCTTTTAGAAGTTATTCAAGTTTTTAGATATGATCATAGAACCTTTATAGCCCTCCTGAATATTGTCAACAATGTCTTTACCGGATTGATTTGTGGAGCACCGATCGTTGTCTTGTTAATTCAAGTATTCATGTTCCTTTTTCCCTCTTCTCTGGTTCTTACAGTTTGGCAGTTCTAAATAGCTTGTGTTCTTCGGCATATCGGATGATAACGAGGACCGGTTTTGATAGGTTACAGTGAAAAGGATTGAAGTCAAGTAGTTTACTACTAACTATTGTAATCTGTATTGTTCTTTTAATGTTTCTCTGCAGATTTTATGTGGCAGAAGTGCTCCTTGCTTTGGAGTATCTTCACATGCTTGGGATCATTTACAGAGACCTTAAGCCCGAAAACGTTTTGGTGAGAGAAGACGGTCACATAATGCTCTCCGATTTTGACCTCTCCCTTAGATGTGCCGTCTCTCCGACGCTTGTAAAATCTTCGAACTCAACCCTGGAATCAAAAAATTCGGCATACTGTGCCCAGCCTGCGTGCATTGAACCAACTTGTGTAATGCAGCCTGATTGTATCCAACCTGCATGTTTTGGACCCCGATTTTTTTCAAGCAAGCAGAAGAAAGACAAGAAGAGCAAAGTAAAGAATGAAACAAATCATCAAGTGAGTCCTCTCCCCGAGCTCATCGCTGAACCGACCAATGCTCGATCAATGTCGTTTGTCGGCACTCACGAGTACTTGGCACCCGAGATTATTAAAGGTGAAGGCCATGGAAGTGCTGTAGATTGGTGGACATTTGGGATATTTTTGTATGAACTTTTGTTTGGTAAAACACCATTTAAAGGGGCTGGGAACCGAGCAACACTCTTCAATGTTGTTGGCCAGCCATTGAGATTTCCAGAGTATCCTAATGTGAGCTTCGCTGCTAGGGACTTGATCCGAGGTCTACTAGTAAAGGAACCACAGCACCGGCTTGCTTACAGACGAGGTGCTACAGAAGTTAAACAGCATCCGTTCTTTCAGAGCGTGAACTGGGCTCTCATTCGTTGCGCGAATCCGCCCGAAGTGCCGAAGCCAGCTATGATGGACTTTTCAGCCACCCGGACGGACATTGGGAAAGTACCTACGAACAATAAGATGCCGGGTTTAGATGTGAAGCCTTCAGGTAACTATTTAGAGATCGATTTCTTTTGATACTTGTGGTTATTTTTGGTTTCTCGGTTGAATGAATGTGCACCGGTGGTGCTCTTTAAAGCATTTTGGTCATGCAATGAAAGCTATAGAAACCGTTAGTTCCTTTTGGTAGCACATGTTGTAAACTTCTCTTTGAACTTTAATCTTTAAAAACAGCACCAAGAAATGCAATTGAATAGAATTGAGGAATGAATTTGCTCTTTACCTCAACAATTTCAGTATTTTGACGTTTACTTCAAAAGCTTAATTGAGTTTTTTTCTTTATTTTTTTTAGTATTGAAAATTTTAATTTTAATTTGAACATGCTATTTATGTTTTGGGGCCTAATTAAAATTTTTTAAAAAATTTGAATCCTTAAAGAGAATTTCTAAAAATTTTAAGGATTTAATTAAATAATTTTAAATTTTTTGAGTTGATTAATGAGGATTTTCAAAAATTTCAAAGACAAAGGCCATCTCTTACTCCTTTTTAGTTTAGATGCTACCTAACATAATAAGCACAAAAAAATAAGGCCTAATTTAGTATTTTGAGAAGTTTTGTTTAAAATTTAAGTATTTAGTATTGCTGTCAAAAAGTGTTTTTAAGAAAGAAAATATTCATTTTAGACATGATGTTATAAAGTAACAAATATGTATTTAAATAATTTCTCTAAAATTTTTGGTATTAAAATTTCTATAAAATTTATGTAAAATCAAACAATCAATTTCTTTAAAATTTTTATAAAAATCAAACAATCAGAAAACAATTAAACTAAAAGAGAAGAAAAAATGAACAACTTGAATAGAAGAAGAAGAAAAGAAACTCACCGGTAAAGGAATTAAAAGAGAAACAAAAGAGAAGAGAACCAGAAAAAGGAACTTTGAAAGAAAAATAGGTATTCTAAAGTATTTTTTGGAGAAAATAAACTGAGATTAAAAATGTAAATAACAGCAAAAACACTTTTGGCTAAGGAAAAAGTTAAAATTTTCAACTTTTCTATATGTCAAAAAACACTTTTTTTAATTGAAATTTTTACTCAATTGATATCTGTTTGGCAATACTTTTAAGTGAGAAGTGCTTTTTGAGGGAAAAACTCATCTCAAAAGCATTGCTGAACGGGGTCAAAATATTGAGTTCAAAAAGTTCGTTTTATGGACCATATTTGGGATTTGTGACCATCCATATCAACAATGTTGTTTCCAAGGTTCGTACTTATATCATCTCTTAGGAATGTAATGTGTTTTACCGTTACATTCAAAACTTATTGGTGTATCAAATCTAACTATATACATATTGAATATTTTTATATTATTTATTTTTAATATAATTATTTTTTAATTTGTAAAATTTTAATAATTTATTTTTTTAAAAATAATTATTTATCCAAATAAAATAATTACAATCATTTAATAAATCTTTCATTACTGATGTCGTACTATTTTTAGAGTTAATTGCACCAAATATTCCTAAGCTATAACCTTCATTTTATATTGGTCCTTAAACTTTTAAAATTTTAATTATATGATCAAACTATTGATATTATATCAGTAAGGTCCTTTCGTTACTAAAATCATTAATTTAACTGTTAAATGAGATATCAGATCTTATGTGACATAACTTAAAATGAAAATTAAAAAAAATGAATATTGTAGAGAAATAGATAAATATTGTAAGTTATTTGTTGTCGATCAAACTATTTTCCATGAAACAAATATAAAAAAATGTAAAAAAAATTTTGCAAATCCGCAAAACAAACACAATCCAAATATGTGATATATTGTTACACAATTTTTTTACCTTTTAATAATGGCCTCTAAATCAACAATTCATTCTTCTAGGCCTTTTGCCTTATTAATTTTAGGTGCAGAATTTTTCATACAGTTATATTTACTTACATGGGTGTGTGGGGTAGCCATATGGCCGTATCCCTGAGCCACACAGTTTGGGCTCTATCACATGGCTTGGCCACATAATCGTGTGATCTCTGTTTTTAGAATTTTTAAATTTTTTTCATATTTTTTTTGTTTTGATTCAAATTAGTCACTGGTTGTCTCTAAACTATTTTTAGGGTCTTGTAAGCTCAATTTAAGGCCCTCAAATGTATTTATGCTATGATTGAAATTTATATTTGAATATAATTAATTTTATTAATTATTGAATGGTTTAAAGATGTTAATTGCTTTGATTGGTGTCGTAATACTTCGTAACTTTAATTTGGAGACGAAGACGGATTAGGGATATTACATTTAGTGATTTCTTTTTTTTTTGGTACAATAACTTATTTAATCTTCCAACTTTACAAGAAAAAATGGTTATTTTAACCCAAGAAATGCAATTGAATAGCATAGATGAATGAATCTGTTGTTTGGGTCAAGAAATTTTACTATCGAGCATGTAAATTTTGAGTATTTTCACGTTTGACTCAAGTAGTTTAAAAGCTTAATTGAATTTTTTTAATTAGTATTGAAAATTTTAATTTGAATCCAAACATAAAATAATTAGAGTAATCAAGCTCATTTTTATTAGAGGTAAATAGGCCTAAATAAAATTTTTATAAATTTTAAAGGTTTGAACATCTTTTTTTTAAATTGAGTTTTAATTAAAATTTTAAAAATTCTTTGAGACCGAGAATTTTCAAAATTTTAAAAGTTTTTTAAAATTTTAATTGGGTGGTAAATTAAGAGAATGTAGTTGATGCAGGTTTAAATTAAACCTGCTCATGGGTCGGGTCATTTGCCTAGGTCCAAAGGCTCGTCCAAAAAAAGAGGGTTTGAATAAAAATATGAGGCTTGAAAAAGGATTTGGGTAAAATTTAAGCCCCGTTTTTTATATGGGCCGGGCCTTGGGCAAGATTTTTTGTCCGAGCCTGACCTAGCCCAAATATATTATGTTATAAAAAATTATATTAATTATATATGTTAAATAATAATTATATATATATTAAATTACTAGCCCAATAACAATTAAACCCATTACCCAAAACCTAAAAAAAAAATTTAACCAACTAAATTACTCAACCCAAAATATAAAGTTTTATAAATTATATTTAATACAATAAAATATTTATTATATTTATTTGTGTTTTTAATATAATAAAACATTTATTATATTTATGGTAGTGCTTTTTTAATATGTTTTTAATGTGTTCGAAAACTTTTATTTTAACGATATTTTAGTGCATTTAATGTATTATATATATTTTTAAAAATATTTTTAAATAAAAATTACAAATTTTCGACAACCATCCTTAGCTTCCCATATAAAACCACGGATCAACTTCTCAATTTCATCATAGATGCTTTTTAGAATTTTAGCGGTTTGCATAAGGAAGTTCGAAATGGATAAAAGAATTGACTTGGCTAAAGTGATTATGTTTGCTAATGAAAGAAGCCTTGCATTCCAACCATTCAGCTTTTTCTTAACCCTGTCCAAAATAAAGGAGAATGTGTATCTTTTGAAACCTTTTGATGGAATAAAGGCATACTGTTCTTTTCTAGATTAGTAGCCCTTTGATAACCTAAACGAGAGCTCTACGATATAGCTAGATCGTTTCAAATGTTGGAGGAAAAAACACCCGAGTCTTTGAAGAGCTAACCTTATGCTTAAACTCCATACAAAATTGACATAAAATATCAAGAGTAATGGTCACCTAAGACAAATCCTCTTTCCTCATAAGCACCAAGTCGTCTGCAAAGAATAAATGATAGAGGAGAGGACCATCTCGAGCTAGTTTTATGGGCTTCCATAAACCTCTCTCAACAGCATTCAAAATCATCAAACTAAGTTTCTCCATTCCCAATACAAACAAATATGGCGAAAGAGAGTCTCCTTAATACAATCCTCTAAAAGGGAAGAATTCATTCGCTAATGTTTCATTCTAAAGAACCTAAATAGAAGCTTTAGAGACACAAATCATAAATAATCATCTAATGTTACAAGGAATGCAAATGTCTGTTGAACACTTTTTAAGAAAATCTCACTGTATTTGATTGTAGGCTTTCTCTAAGTCAACTTTGATTGCCAATTTCTCTAAATCAACTTTGATTGCCAATGATGTGACTTTACCTTTTTCTGTACGCATCAAATGAATGACTTTTTGAGCGATGACAATGTTATCCGTTATATGAAAACTCATAATAAAACTGACTTGATTAGGGGCACTGATCTTGGGGAGCACTCAATGAAGCCTATTAGCAATTTTTTTGTCACAGTTTTGTACATTACATTACATAGGTTAGTTAGGCGAAAATGGTAAATTTTTTTCCATATTATTTACTTTTGAAATCAAGATGAGTAGAGTTCTATTTAGCAAAAGGTCTAAGCTCTGACCTTCAAACAACTTTTTGAGCATATAAAAAACCAAATCACCTATGATATTCCATTTTTTTTGAAAAAAAAAGAGCATGCAACCCATTGAGACCTGGAGCTTTCAATGACGCCATTTGAAACAAAGTTGCCCGAACTTCATCCTTGGTCAACGGAGTATTTGACAAAGTGAAATATGTTTCATCAATTTCCTTGAGTTTCGGGTAGCTTTTAACTCTTGTCAAATCCATAACATCAATAGAATAAAGTTTATGGAAAAAATAAACTACTCCCCAATACAAAGTATCTTCATTATAACCCTTTTATCTTCAACAAGCTTTAGAGGTATGACACGATTAGACCAAATCTCCTTCTAGATAGGGTCCTTGGATGAAAATATTTTGTATTCTTATCCCCCTGAAGAATCCAATCACTCTTGGACTTTTGTTTCTAGAGCATCTCCTCTAAGTCATGCCATTTGTTTATTGGAAGAAAGAAAGATCTAGGAAAACCTTCTTCATTGAATTAACTCTCATCCCGATACAACAATGCTAACCTTCATATTTAATATAGTGAATGTTGACCAAAACAGTTAATAATTGACAATTATTTTGACAGTTAACTATAGCTAACAACCCTAACTGCTAACAGTCTTAACGATTTTTTTCTTATTCCATAACATTCCTTCTGCTTGGGATCTCTTGTCTTCTGTGACTGTTAAGCACTTGATCACTCTTATTGAAAACTCAAAGCTGGTCTCGAAAATTATTAAAAAAAATAACAGATTAAGGTTTTGTGAGGATGTCAGTAACTTGGTCTTGGCTTGGAACATGACCTACTTGTAGTGTCCCTGCAGTAATCTTTTCCCTGACAAAGAACAAGTCCATTCGATGTGTTTGAAATTTGAGTGTAAAACTAGGTTTGTAGCAACAACAATAGCACCTGAACTATTACACCAGAGTACTAACTTGTTGGTAACATCCACACGTAGTTCTTTCAGTAAAGCTTGCAACCAAATCAACTCTGCAGTGGCATGAGCTAAGCTTCTATATTCGGCTTCTATTGTTGATCTAGAAACCACCTGCTGTTTCCTTGAGCTCCAAAAAATTAGATTACCACCAAGAAACACACAGAATCCAGTAGTTGATCTTTTATCATCAACATCAGTTCCCTAAGTCATATATGAATATGTGATAACTCTTTTCAAGAGTTATATTTTGAACCTCTAAGTTTGATTAAATGCCTGTACTTAAGTGAAATATTTGCATTTTAGGTTATTTTTAGAACATTACATAATAATGCTTCGATTTTGCTTTAAAAGTCATTTCATGTTACTTTTACTGTTGGAGAGAAAAGAATTGGTTGTTGTATGCAGTAGGTGCAAGAATGATGAAGAAAAGGGAAGAAGGAGGAAGAGAATGAAGGAAGTGAAATATTGCTATGACAAAAGGTTGGATGGATTGTTAACACAAATTCCATGACAATTCCAAGAAAATGTTGATGCAACATCCAGTCCTCATCACTCTCAGCCAACTGGACGTGTACCAGATAAATTCACCTGAAAAAGAGGGAGAAAAATGTATGTTGAGAAAGGAGGACCTACCCTATAAAAGCGAAGATACACGAGGATCTTAGGGGGAATTGGAATAGTAGTTTTCTCTACAAAAAACTCGTGAGAAATTCCAGAGAGAATGAGAGGGTAGTAGCTTAAAAGGAGAGCAGAGATGTAAGGAAAGGGACGAGAAATTAGCCTTGGGTCCTACACGATTCAGCAGCTTTGAAGTGAAAGCTAGAGTGGTGAAAGCTTCCTACAGTTCTACCTTCATTCTATTGATTAATTTTTGTGATTTCTAAACTGTTAATGATGATGTTGAATGTTATTCTGATTTTGGATTTTAAATCCCAACCCATAAACTAATTTCATTTAGGTTGGAATTACTAGATTTATTTTGATACATTTATGATCATTGTGATATTTTGAATAGATCTATTGTTTTATTTGGTTTGGATTATTTTAAATATATTCATACAAGCTTTAAACATAGATGAATGCATAGTATATCCTTAGACTAATTTAATACTAAAAAGGTTAAATAAGTTGGATCGTAATCGAATGATACGAGAGAGTACTTGAGCGAATACTCGTAGCACTCTAGACATAAAGTTGTGATCTGTACAGAGTAAGGAAGAAAATTGTAAGGTATTGTTCTTGAGACTTGTAGATGTACAAAGACTTAGAATGATAACTTTAATTCTAGCTCTTAAAAGAAGCAAAATGTAGTAGTTATACTTTAAACAGTAATTTTGCCAAGATTTTTCCATGACATTATTATGTTATTAAGATATAATCCAAGTAATTCCAACCTTCACATTCTACAACATCAATCCTCTTAACTTTATCTCGTAGAATTGCCAAAGCATTTTATTCATTATTTTAATTTTTTATTTTATACATTAATACTTCACTTCAACTCGTTATTCTTTTACTTTGCCATAAGCCTAATTAGTATAGTTTATAGTGATAACTCAACCATCTTTTTACCTATTCCGATCCCTGTGGAGACGATCCAACTTATCACTTTATTACTTGATTCGATGTTTATACTTTTCACATTCGCATTATATATTCACAAGCGAAAATATTCTTATAAACTCGATTTAGGAGTTGGAGTAAACAACAACCCATGGTCCATGCTATTTTGTAAATACCTTAAAATCCTTTTGGCAATCTTAAAATGAAGATCAAGTGGCTTATGCATGAATTGACAAACTTTGTTCACAACAAAAGCTATATCCGGCCGTATGATTACAATATATTGTAATGCACCTACAATGCTCCTATAGAGAGGCTCATCTTCTATGGAGCTTCCAACATGGCCTGAAAAACTGAATGTTGTGACCATTGGGGTGGGTGATCCTTTAGATTTATCTATCATACTTAGTTGAAGTAAATCGAGGATATACTTTCTTTGATTAAGGAATAGACCCTTTGGAGTGTAGGTTACTTCGATACCTAGAAAGTAGCTTAACTTTCCCAAATCTTTGAGAGCAAGCTAGGAGTTCAATGAATGAAAAAACTCATCTATAAGTCATTTTTCATTGCTAGTGATGATGATATCTTCCACATAGATCAGCATATAGATAAGACTAATGCCAAACTGTTGAACAAACGAAGATGCGTCGAACTTGGATACCATAAACTTGATAACCACCAAATATTCCTTTAGCTTGTGAAACCAAGCTCTAGGGGTTTGTCTAAGACCATATAAAGCTTTCCTCAACTTACAAACTAGTTGCTGGCCATCACAATTTTTCTCAAACCCTGGTGGTTGCAGTATATAAATGTCCTTAATTAGGTCACCATTTAAAAATGCATTATTTATATCAAATTGTCCGAAAGGCCATCCAAATGTAACAGCCAACGTGATGACCACTTTGATTGTTGTAGGCTTGACAATGAGGCTAAAGGTCTCTTGGAAATCGATACCTGCCTGTTGAGAATAACCTTGAACTACCAATCATCCTTTATAACGAACAATAGACCCATCAACATTCTTTTTCACATTGAAAATCCACTTACACTCTACTTCACGTCTATCTAGAGGTAGTAGAGCTAGATCCCAGTTTCGATTCTGAATCAATGCATCAAATTCCTGTTAAGTTACTTTTGTAACACCCTTAACCCAGGTTCGACGCCGATACCGGGTACGAGGCATTACCGTTCACAAATTACATTCACACGTACAAGTCAAATCATACGATCCCGTAATAAATTAAAACTTTTTCAAACTTTGTCTAAAACTTCTTATCATGGGCCTACAAGGCCCAAAACATCTCTTGGAAACTACTCGGGACCAACTCGGGTCCTTTAACCAACACTAGGAAAATGACCTTTGAAACAAGGCACACGTCTGTGTGGATGGGCAACACTTCCGTGTGGAACATGAACATGGTCGTGCTGATGGTCCGTGTGGCACACACGGCCTAAGCACCTATGGACATGCCCGTGTCCCTTACTAGTGTAGATTTATTTTTCAATTCGAACCTATAGGGGTTTTTACACGGGCTGGCACACACCCGTGTCCATGGCCTGTGTCCCTTACATGGCCTCGACACGCCTGTCTCTCAATCCGTGTTCAAAAACCTTGACATTCTGTTTCTGACGTTAGCAATCCTTAAGGGTCACACGACCAAGGCACACGCTAGGCCGTGCCCTTCACATGGCTGAGACACACGGCCGTGTCTCTGCCCGTGTGTTTACTACCATGCATACTGACTTGCAAATTTAATGTGCAGGGGACACACGGCAGGACAACACGCCCATGGGGCTAGTCGTGTGTCATACACGGCCTAGACACATGCCCGTGTGTCTATCCGTGTGGACAAAATAAGGCTATTTACCAAGCCTTTTTGCCACCCTTATTTGCATCAACCTACATAACATCTAACATGACAAATCCACACAACAGCACAAAGTCTAATCATCCACAGAAGGCATTAACTCATTCATGAAAATATCATCATCATTTGCATATATCAATAATGAATATTAGCCATTATCAAGGCTTTATACAAAACCAAGGGGTTCATCCCAAGCTAACACCTTGGCTAAATTAACATTGACACAAAACTCAAAAGTCTAAGCCTTATACATGCCATACTCAAAATAATAAAACCAACTATACCAAGTGCTGCGGTTGATAGTATGATCGATGCCTCCGACGTCCGATGATCCTCGAGCTAATTAGGTGGCACTATAAGAAAATGGAAAGGAGATAGAGTAAGCATAAAGCTTAGTAAGTTGCATGCAAATAAATATAACAACAACTTTACCATTCATCATCAATCTCCAAATACAATAGTAGGCATAAGTACGACTTACTCATTACTATCCAATATAATTCACGTAGCATATATTGAGATCACATCTCATACATTTCAAATAGGTACCTGTACCACTCAAAACATGGTTATACTTTTCTCATTTCACTTAAATTGTAATTCTCACCGTTGAACCATTTGGAATGCTATCGGATATTCACTAAGCCTCAAACCTAGGGTATAATGCCAATGCCATGTCCCAGACATGGTCTTACATTGGCTCATCCATCAAGTCGATGCCATGTCCCGGACATAGTCTTACACTGACTAACGAAACCGAGGCTAACGCCATGTCCCAGACATGGTCTTACACCAGCTCTCACATATTCGTGCTGATGCCATGTTCCAGACATGGTCTTATACTAACACCTCTATACGTGTCGATGCCATATCCTAGACATGGTCTTACACTGACACATCTCGTAGCTATGCATGTCCCAGACATGTCTTACACTAGCTCTCGTCTCAATGCTGATGCCATGTCTCAGACATGGTCTTACACTGGCTCTCAAAATGTGGCTGATGCATGTCCCAGACATGTCTTACACTAGCACACAAGTAACCCGAATGTCATGGCATGAATATCTGATTTATTTCCTGAGGTTCAAACGGAATTCTACTATCTCATTTATCCTCATACTTCATCATTTCCACAATCAAGAAACTCATGCTATATCAATTCAAACACAAATAATACAATGTAGTTGTATTATTTACATACAACTTACCTCGGTATACAAAATGTAGGTGACTAGTTCAGCTTAGTCTACTAGCTTTGCTTTTTGCCGGTCTAGGCCGAATTTTTGTAATTCTTGATCTAAAATGATAGAAATTCATTCATTTCATCAGCATATTAATCTAGAAACTCGAAAATTCATAATTAGGCAAAATGACCATTTTGCCCCTAGACTTTTACAAAATGACCATTTTACCCCTAGGTTCGAAATTCAATTTTTATCACATTTTCTCACTAACCAA
This sequence comes from Gossypium hirsutum, assembly GCF_007990345.1. Lineage (NCBI taxonomy): Eukaryota > Viridiplantae > Streptophyta > Magnoliopsida > Malvales > Malvaceae > Gossypium > Gossypium hirsutum. Next base: position 10,533,389 of record NC_053432.1, read on the forward strand.
GCCTAGCCGAATAATTTTTATACTAGAAGCAGCCCACAATTCTCATTATTACACACATGTAATATCTATTTAAGAATTTATGCAAAATGGTCTCTAGTTAGGGTTTCCATGAAAACTATTTCACAAAAGTTGTTTATTTCACAACCATAACTCATATTCTTCCATAAAATTTCAGAAATCAACATGTCTACTATCATGGAAAAACCCTAAACTTTTAACCATTTTGCAAAATAGTTCCCTTCTTAGAAAGCTCATGCTACAAGGATCTCAAAAGTACAAAAATATTCAAGAAAAGCCCTCAAAATCACTTACTTGCAAATGCTTTAAGTTGCTGAAATTTTTCAAGCTTCCATGGCCATTTTCTTGGAGGAAAATGGATGGGGAAGAAGGAGTAAAACAAAAAAAAGATGATAGCCTTTTTCTTATGTTTTATTTTATTCAATTTAGGCCACCTAACTTTGACTTTCTCATCCCCTTTTGTCCCTATGGCCGGCCACCTCTATTTTAAGGGTCTACTTGCCCTTTAAAGACCCCCAGTTTTGGTTCTCTAGCTATTTGACACCCTTAGCTATCAAAATAGGACTTTTGCACTTTATGCGATTTAGTCCCTTTTCACAATTAAGCATGCAAACGCTAAAATTAATCCACCAAAATTTTCATGCACTCGTATAATCATGCCACAACACATAAAATAATTTTAAAATAATTTCTATGACTCTGAATTTGTGGTCTCAAAACCACTATTCCGACGAGGCCTAAAATCGGGCTGTTACAACTTTTGCCCATGCTTCACTTTGAAAAGCTTCTTCAATAGTCAATGGTTCTTTGTCAGCAAGCCATGTTGAAAACACTTTCGTCTAGAATATATAATTCTTCAATCTTGTCTACATGGGATGCATATTTGAAGAAACTAGTCAGTCGAGAATAGTATCATATTGATAATCACAGTTTCAGTTTTAACTGGGACCCTCACTTTGACTATTACTGTTTTGAGTTGGACTAGAATATTCACATGAAACCTCATTGTTTGTAGGAGAACTAGAGCTTTCACCTAGAATTGGACTAGCACTTGAATCATCACCTTGACTAGAAGATCTAAATGAGGAAGATAACCTTTTAGGAGGCAAAGAATCATTATGGGGAGATGACAAACAACGACCAGAAGTAGTAAGAACTATTATTGGCACATGAGATTGTATATTACCATCAAATGATAGAAAAATAGAATTAGAACTTGACTATGTTGAGACAGGAAAAATGATCTCATTGAATACAACATGTTGAGACAAATCGAAACCTTTATGATTAGAGCTAAATCCAAGAAAATACACCTTGTTGATCGAAACTGTAGTTTGTGTTGATTATACGACCTTAGGTAAGGAAAACATGCACATCCAAAGACCAGAAATTGAGAATAAGTTGGTTTATCTTCATATAACTTCTCATAAGGAGTTTTTTCTTGTAAAACTTTAGTTGGCAGCCTATTTAGCAAGTGAACATCATGCATAAAGGCACGAGAATAATAATTTAAAGGAACCGAAGCTTGAGCCATGAGTGTAAGCCCAGTTTCTATAAGATGTCGGTGCTTCCTCTCAGCTACCCCATTATGTTCTAAAGTGTGAGGACAAGTAACTCGATGTTGAATGACACTTAGAGATAGAACTGTTGTAACTAAACAATACTCACCCCCCAATCACTTTGAAAGCTTTTTATGTGGTAAGCAAATTGCACTTCAACATACTTTTTGAACTGAATAAAACAGCTCAAAGCTTCTGACTTACTCTTGAGAAAGTACCTAGTGTACGTATAAACAAAATACAGATAATAGAGAAACCCATCTGATTTCATTTGTATTGGTCCCCACCAATCCGAAACAACCAATTCAAAAAGAAAATAATAGATTGTACTAGATGAAGAAAAAGGCAGCTTGTGAGCTTTGCCTAACCGACAAGCAGTACATAGTTGTGACAATTTTGCTTTATTGAAATGAACATTACAACTGAATAATACTTAAGTAAGAACTCTAGGACAAGGATAACCAAACCTCTTATGCCATAGTTCAACATTTTGGACCTCAATATTAGACACACATGTGGAAAAATTCAAACCAAAAGTAGCTCCAAAAACACTTGAATGTTCACCAGCAATTGAAATACCAAACTTGTAAAGCCTATTATGTATGTGGCCCACTAGTAACGTGATCCCTGTTTGAATGTCCTTCACAAAGCAATTGAAAGGGTGAAACTTAAAGTAGACCCTATTGTCTTTAGCAAACTGGCCAACTGACATCAAATTCTTGAAAATAGTTGGAACATGCAAAACATTCTTAAACTGCAAAACCCTAGAACTAGCAAACACAATAGGAGAACCGATATTGGTAATAGGAACATATTGACCATTTCCCATCGATGCCTTACTCATACCTATATATGGCACAACATTTGTAAGCATAGACATTTCATTTGTCACATGATTTGTTGCTCATGAGTTTGGATACCAAGCTTGATCAGGAGGAGTGTGAAGATGACCTCGACTGTTGTTCTCAACATCTGTTGTTGAAGAGGGTTGTTTATTATGGAATAAAGGAGCACCAGAACAGAATTGCATATTAACACACTGAGGCAATACACCAGAATCATTTTGACTGTAATAACTACTTTGATTATCGAAACTATGATAGTTGATTGACATTGACTGACCTTGATCATTAGGTAACCCAGAAAATTTTTTATCAAACATATGACCAACCTTTCCACACAACTGACACTGAGGCTAAGAGCGAGTAAACTTGCTTCCACGCCCCCTGCCACGATAAGTACCTTTACTTCATCCTTTATGTTTAAATTATTGATTGTGGTTTCTTGATTACCCATTGGAAGAATCTTGTTTCAAACAATTATCACCATCTTCTTTCTGTCAGCTTATCAAGTTAGCTTGTATGGGCACATTGGTAACTATCTCCAATTGTCTTCTTTTGCAGTCGAGAAGCATCTTAGTTAGCATGTCAAGAGACACCTGAGTCACTGATGCAACAACCCAAATAGATTTTTACTCAATCGAGAGTCCTGCCAAGATTATGCTGACTTGTTCTTGATCCTACAGTAATCAAATTATCACACATATTCTTTATCTTTAAAAGATTTTCTTTTATAGTAAGTTGACCCTTTTTTTGAGAATACATGGCATGACGTAAGTTGGATATTTTGATACTAGACTTCGCAGCAAACCTTATTTGAATAGTCAATCACACCTCAAAACTAGTATGAGCACTAATAAGATAAACCAAAACATCATCAATGACAGTGGATAAAAGCCAGAAAGCCAAAAGCTTATCTTCCTATCAATGGATTAGGAACTTAGAATTCTCAACTAGTTGACCTTCTTCATTGACCAAGAATTGGAAGGGAGTATTAACGGTGCCTAGGACATATCCTTCTAAATAATATCCTTCAAGTATCAAAAGAATCTAATGCTTCTACAGGAGAAAATTATTCTCACATAGTTTGACAGTGTCATGCTTGGGAAAATGTTGAATCTTCTTGGATAAAATGCAAGAAGTCGATCCTAACTCAGTATGCGGAGGATGTGTCTGACCATCTATTTTTGAAGAACGACACAGACTATCAAATCTTGGAGCCACCTCTAGAGCCATGAAAAACCTTCTCAAAACTAACTTCCTTCACCAAGAAAACCTTCTCAAAACTAACCTCATTCATCAAGAAAACCTAGCTTTCGGTACCATATTGGAAGAAAGAAATATCTAGGAAAACCTTTTTCAATGAATTAACTCTCATCCCAATACAAGAAAGCTAACCTTCATATTTAATAAAGTGAATGTCAACCAAAACAGTTAATAACTAACAGCTATCTTGACAGTTAACTATAGCTAACAACCATAATTGCTAACAACCTTAAAAACTTCTTTTCTTATTCCATAACATTTTCCAGCTCAATTTACAAGCCTGCTCCCTCTCACGTAAGAAAATAGACTCCCTTCGCAATCTTCCAAGTTGGCTATCGATTTTACGCTTCCTAGCAACAATGTTTCCAAAAACTTCTTTATTCCATTTCTTGACTGTCGAAACAAAGGTACCCATATTCTTTGAGATATTAGCAATAGATAACAATTTTCCATAACCAGTTTTGAAATCAAAGGATCTAAAGACAACCCTACGAAGAAACGAAACGAACGTCCATCTCTAAAAGATCTTCGATTTCCTAGTGAGAGGGGAAGAGGGAAATGGTCAAATTTTAACCGCTCTAAGCGGCAAACAGTTACATTTGGAAAAGAAGTATCCCATTCCAAATTTCCTATCACCTTTCAAAAACGCTCATTCTATTCTATGTAAACTGGGGCCCCTAAAAACCCAAGTCTTTAAGGTTATTATCTTCAATTAGTTCAAGGGATACTCAACTTCAACCTTCCATCTGGCTTGATCCACCATGCCTTTCATCGGAATACAAAAGGTATTGAAATCACATATAATCACCCATGGTCCCTCAGAATGCTTCACAATAATATCCAATCACCCCTAAATGAGGTCTTTCTTGCTTGTGGACTAGCGTAGATGATTGTGCAATAAAAAGAACATTGATTCATTTGTTGGAAAAGATTCGATTCGAAAACGATTTTTATTATACCGTGAAAAGATAAAAATTTGAAAATAGAGCTGGTTTGTAATATTTATAACAATAAAATTTTCCTGAAGAATACTTGTTCTTTGTGCGAAAGGGATCTTTGTCGTTCTCAACTTTCAATCGAATGGTCTTCTTCACTATTCTCGTACCATTAATCTCTTCAAGTGTGGGAATGAACAATTTTCAAATTAAATACAAAACAAGAAATAATTTTCTTATTTTCAATTGGAAAGTAAATCCCTCTCAATAGAAATCGGTAGAATTTCTTTCTATAGAAATTGATAGAATTTTTATTTTCAAAAATATAACTTATAATTAGAAATAAATTTTGAATATTTCAGGTAAAAAATAATATCTTGAAAGTTGTGTAAAAGTTGTTGTATCTTTAGCTCTACCGGTGTCATCTATTTATAAGGAGATGCCCTAGTTGAATTAGTAGAATACAAATAATACTTATTTAATAAATAGATAAAAATACTCATCCCCTAGTTGAGCTAGGAGAGAGGAGCAGCTAATAGGGTGTGTCTCCCTTTATATGTATTATGATAGAGATTCGAGCTTCTCTTGTATTGAATCCAATTATATGTGCTTATTGAATTTTTAACCTAACACTTTATAATTTAATCCAACCCAATACATGTTTTTCTATTTCCTAAAATAAATATTATTTATTAAATTAATTTAAATAAATTAACTTTTCAATTAAATAATTTTCTCAACTCACCATTAAAATAACGACAACTTTATTGTAAAAAAATCTATGAGAAAATATATTTAATTTCTACATTCAACAGGTTCACAATGACCAATTAATTTAATTCCATTTTGGAACTTCAATTATTTAATTAAATAATAGTTCAAAAATTTTAATTAATCTTAGGTAATTCCCTTCGTTATTGAGAAAACACATTCATTTCCGAATGTAACTCATTTCTCTAACTTCATCATTTTTATCCATTTTTGATTATTTGATTCAACATGCAATTAATTTTTTTTATCTCAATGAGCTAGTAGAGGGAGCAACAGAGGGACCAATTGGACATATGTAATTAAAGCTTAAATGATTTATAATTAAATTCCACTTTTCACTTATTAATTATAAACTCATTTAGTCACAAAGTCATTCCACTATAGTATCGTGACTAAGCTCTCCCTAATAATATACCATTATGAAAGCCACTCGATTAGTACACATCCATTGACCTTTTCATAAGTGTGTTACCCTAATAGGATATCCTTAATCTCTTTGTGATAAATTTGTTCTCCAAATATGATCCTATTTTATCTAATGGTAACTATTACATCTTCTTTCACCAAAAGTCAATTACTATCAAATAGTAATTAAGTCATTCATCACAAAGACAAATGACCTGTGACCACATTTACTTTTCATCTATCATGTAATGCTAATGAAAGGTTATCATTTACCCATGTCTTGGGCAATGAATTCCACTATACTATAGAAGTTGTATACATACTATCAAATAGTAATTAAGTCATTCATCATAAAAACGAACGACCCGTGATCACATTTACTTTCATCTATCATGTAATGCCAATGAAAGGATATCATTTACCCATGTCTTGGGAAATGAATTCCACTACTATGAATTATTCTACATACTACAGAAGTTGTAACCATTACATCTTCCTTCATGAAAAGTCAATTACCATCAAATAGTATTTAAGTCATTCATCACAAAGACGAATGACTCGTGACCATATTTACTTTTCATCTATCATGTAACGCCAATGAAAGGATATCATTTACCCATGTATTGGGCAATGAATTCCACTATTATAAATTATTCTACATAATACAGAAGTCATATACCAGTTTCTAGTAGTGTTGGAAAATTCAATTTTGGGACCAGTTTCCATAAATCGAGTTAGTAAATATTAAACAGGGATATTTATGGAGTTAATATACATATGAATTGAAATTTGGATATTCAATTTAGTTGAAACTGTGTTTAATTGAGGCATAGAGACTAAATTGTAAAAGTCTAATCGTTATAGATTTTTAATTAGGAAATTGCTTTGGGACTTAAATTGTAATTAACTAGAGGTCCAAAATAGTAATTAGATTGTGAAAATAAGAGATAGTGGACGGTAATGTTATGTTTTGTTAATTAAGTAAAATATGATTAATTAAGATTAAAATATAATTAATTAAGTTATAATCATAATATATACTAAAGAAAGTGGAAGGAGAGATGAAAACATTTCATCTTCTTCCTTGTCATCCTCTTATAGCTAGGGAAACAAAGAAAGCTTCAAACATTTCTTAACTTTTAGCAAAAAATTCAAGTTCCTAGCCATTTTTCTTTAATTTTTATAGATTTGAGGTCATGGGAGCTTGATTTAGCTAGCCTATGTACCAATTTGTAAAACTGTCAAAGTTTTAGAAAGTTTCCATGATTGTGAAATTGATGAAATTGGTGTGAAATTGATAGAAATTAAGCTTGAATGTTGAAAAGGACTAAACTATAAAGCTCAATTGATAGTTTTGCAAATTAGGTACCAAATTGAATAAAATGAAAAAATGTTATAAAATTTTGGTAGGAATAACAAGTACAAGGTGCCAATAAATATTTGTGAAATCGGATTTTAATCCGAATGTCTAGATTGAAAGTTATGCTTGTTATGGGTTTAAGGGCTAAATTAAATAAATTACAAAATATGTGTGACTTTATAATTGAATGTGATTTGATATTGTGTATTGTTGGATTATTTTTCGTAGCTAAAGACAACGTAGGATTGTCGAGAGGGAAATGAAAGGTAAAAGTCGATGATGAGTAACCCGAGTCTTCGGTTTGTATTTCAATGATTCGAATGACTTTAAGTGTTGTATATTTATGCTATTTTGCATAATATGATATTGAGGTGCATTGAAAATGATTATTTGAATCGAATTTCTATGATTGAGATTGGTTATCGAAATGGAAGACTAAATGGAATGAAATAGAAAATGTTGTAACTTGATGAATATATGATATTAGCTTTGAATTGGGTTGAAATATGTTATTTAATGAAATGATGAATTGGTTGATGAATTGAAAATGATGAAATGTAAATTGAGCTATATGATGAATTGGATATTTGATTACTCTATTAACTATTCGGGCAGAGTCAAATATAGTTGACATGCCATAAGATTGAGTGAGTATGGGTTACTTCGGCTATATGTCAATGAGCGTTGGACGCATTTTCCTTCGGATGTTCTAATGAGTGTACAACACAACTTCTATTTTGGTTATATCGATGATTGCTGGTTGCAATCTATTTACTTCTAACGTTCCAATAAGGTTTTGAGTGTAAAATTGGTGTGTTGCTTGGGATCCGTGTATCCGTTCGAGCCCGAGTCATGTTGATAGGGAATATAAATTGTGAATTGGTTGATTGATATTTAAAAATGAATAAATGTTATAAAGTTGTACTATAGGTAATTATCAACGATATTGGATTATCAATAGCATGTAAAAGACCATGCAAACCAATGGATGAGCTTGAAGGACAATATAGTAGGATAAGGAATAATTGGTTTGATTAGGAAATGGTATGCTAATATTACCGAATCCTATGAATTGAGTAGAAATGTGAAGTCAATGATGATAATACGTTAACATGGTATAATTTTTAGATTGGTTAAATGAAACTTGTATAGATTGATTCATATAGTATATTTTGGTGCTTGTAGTTTCATATATAGATTGAGGTGTGATTAAAAATTAGTATGATAACATAATAGTTGGATGAAAATGGAATTTGAATTGAATGTTTCAAATTGATTTAACTTATGTTATATTGATTCGAATAATAGAAATACCACTAAGCTTTATCAGTCAACGTACAATTTGTTTTTCGTGCACAGGTTTAGGTTCATATCGAGGTCTTGAGCATCAACTTCATCATCCAGATGAAGATCCCAAACTCAAGAATGTTTGTATGGTTTCTTTTTGTTAGTTATATGACATGTACCTAGGTTGAGTCAATTTTTGAATTAGGTGTAAATATGTTCACAATTGAAGTTTGAAATGATAATTTGAAATAATCATAAGGTTTGAACTCTTTTATTAAGGATTAGTTCTTAATGAAATTGCTCAAATGTAGTCATATTGGTATACATATGCTATGAATGAATAGGTGAATGTGGTAAGGTTACGAATGACCATAAGTGTGAAGTGTTAGCATGTATTTATAAATCCTAATTGAATGAATGGTAAGATGTGTTATAAATGTAAAGTTGAAATGGTATGCAATTGTAGTGGATTTGTTTTTAGGTGGAACTAGTTGGTATCAAAGTAGTACTCTTTAGAAACAGTATGTCACGTCCTGACGTAAATGTTTGTTGTCACAACGAGACCAAGTTGCCTTGCCACAACATGATGTCGTGTATTGCTCATTGAGACGAGGCCTAGTCAGTATGTTGCATCATAATGAGGAACCCTTTGACATTGCGACATCAACCCGGTGTTTTGGAATCTTTACAATTTGGTCCTAATTCAACCTCGGGTTAGCTTTAAAGCTTTCATAAGCTTGTATAAGACCCATAAACGACTATATATTGTATTGTATGATTGTATTGGTTGAAATTAATCATTCAATAGAATAAACTTAATATAGTTTGATCATAGCTGGTCCAGCAACGAATGTGACACCTTGTAACTTGGACTTGGCGACCGGGTCAAGTAATAGGGTGTTACACCTTATCTATTCAAACTCAACCTTTTACTTACATCAAAGTATACGAGTCACACAAAATAGCCCATCATCAATTCAGGATTAAGGTATTTCAAATTATGAACGTGACAAGTGAATAAATGTAACACCCCTAACTCATATCCGTCGTCGGAATAGAGTCGTAAGGCATTATAGAATAAAACATAATTCCAAACAATTAAATACATAATTATATATATTTATTCATATAATCAAGTCTCGAAATTTAAATCAAATCATTTACATAAACTAATACGGCTTTTAAATTTGGAAATTGCATATCATATGTAAAAATAAATAGACATATGTTCACAAGTAATAGTATAAAATATAATTTTCATCAACAATTTTAAATTTGCGGCATTAACATAGTAATCTATACATATCTCACATGATTTACAATTTATTACTATTAAAAGCAATTACTAGGTTATAAACCAACTTACTGTTTTTCTTGGTTTGATCAGTCAATACATGTATATCATTATACACATTCTCAACTTACACCTAGTTAATAGATTTATTTAGCCACATACTAAGATAAATAGCACTCATAAATATGGACACCTTGCACACATTCAAGACACGTAGAAACTTACTTAATAAAACAAATCCAAATGTCAAGTGCGCATGTCTTAACTTAATTCATAAATGAACACCTACTAAATTCATAATTTGTATTAACTCAATGACATTCATAAAGAACCATATGACCGAGTGTACATATCATCATGATAAATGTATGTATTAGGAATACGCCCTTGATATAGACTCAATGTAAAACCAAACATTTATTTATAACCGAATCATCACATATACATACATGGTGTGCAATTACCCATATGCCAAAGCCACACTTAACATTGAAGCAATAAATACATACCAAATAGTCAACTAAATTAATCATGAACCACATGCCTCATTTAACACTTAATAATCGAATCTATTTAACTAGTATACTTTCATCCATCACTAATTATCACATTACATAATTTTATCATAAACGGATTAAGAATACCTAAAACATACTATCATAGCCCAACCTCATTACTATAAATTACTCACGTATACAAGACTTCTATTATCATTTTATCAACAATCAAGCTTATTAATATGTTTCATTTAAAGACGTAACAAATTAAGGCTAAACATAGTAATCAACCTCACCTTTCTAATTCATATTAGAATGAACACAACTAAGGTAATCAACCATACTTATGATCGATTTCTTCAAGCTTCAACTAAAATCATTAATCAAATTCTATGTGCAATCACATAACACTTGAGATATTCATTCATAGCACATAGCAAAATAACCAATAAACTTAAACCATAAATATGCCAAAACCAAAAATCTAGCATAAAATTAAGCCATTTTCGCATGGCCTTATATATAACCAAAGTTCATTATTTCAAAACAAAATCCCGTCTATACATGCCATAAACAAAATCCCGAAGCTGTAGATAGTGTGATAGACTTTGCTGACGATCCCCGAGCTTGTAACTTGAATCCAAAATCTATAAAACAAAGAATTATAAACACAAAGTAAGCTAACATAGCTTAGTAAGTTTAAAGCAAATAAACAATTCCAAGATATAATCGATTCGTTTCAAGTTAAGCTGAATTGTATTAACAATGCCAATCTTAACTTCGAACTTACAAGTGAAATAAATGATTGCATTCTTATGCATAATACTACCATAGCCGAATGCTATCACAACCATATTAACCGAATGTAAAATCAACTTTCTAAGTTAAAATATCCCTATACAATCAAACAGATGTATATACTTATTCACATAAGCTCAAGAATTCAAGTAATAATATCATGTTCATATCAAATATACTTGTTTATTTCATATATATTTGTCCTTTGCATCACATAAAACTTATCAAATTTCAAGTCTCACATATACCTTATTAACAATAACTAACAAGCTAAACCATACCTGGCTTTTTAACTCATTTACACATTCAGTCGTGATTTACCTTTGCCCGATAAACCATTCGGAATTGGATAGGACACTCGGATAATTACAAAAATCATACAATGCCAACGTCCCAAACGTGGTCTTACATGTAGTCACATATCAATGCCACTGTCCCAGACAGAGTCTTACTCGTAAACACATATCGGAACCATATATCGATGCCATGGTCTTACTCGCACACATGTATTGGAATCCTATGTCATGACATATGTATCCTAACTATTCCTAAGGTTCATACGGGGCTTTCGGACGTCGTAACTCGGTCGAAACCAATTCGGAGATATAGTAGCCAAGCTTGATCATATTCGGCTATAGCTTATATATGTTCATACAATTCATACCAGCATACAAAATTAACATTTAGCTACAATTAAATACGTCTATTTGCTTATAAACTTACCTCGGACGTTGTAAAAAGAGATGGGGCTACTAGTCGACAACTTTCATTTTCCCTCGATCCAAATCTGATTTCTTTGGTTCTTGATCTAAAAATATTCAAATTAAACTCATTCAAACATATTTTCATCCAATTTAGTCCAAAAACATATAAATGGGTAAATTACCATTTTACCCCTAACATTTACAGTTTTTATAATTTAGTCCCTATTACACAAAACACAAAATACAAAAAATTTCAAAGTACCCATGGTAGGCTGAATGGTACCCATACCTATACAAGCTCATATATTTCATTAATTTCACATTTTAGTCCCTCAAGTTATTATTTTTGCAATTAAGTCCTAATTACTCAAAATCATTAAAAACTCCAATACAAAACATGTTAATCTAAAACATGTCTTTCATAATTCATCATCAAACAAAAAAAATCACAAGCTACCAACAATGGCACAACTTAAAATATTCATCAAAATCAAAAATTAAAGCATGGGTTTGTAGTACTCGAAGCAACGGTCTTAAAAACGTAGAAATTGTCAAAAATCGACTAAGAACGAACCTTGATTTTAGCTTGGAAGATGGCTAAACCAGGTTTCTTTTCTTTTCTTTCTTATTTGGTTTATGAACAAAGATATATAATGAATATGATAACTTTGGTTTTTAATTAATATAAGTTTATTAACTAATTTACATATATAACCTTTATTATGTAATATAAAACCATTATAAACTTGGCTATTACCGTCCACTATATATGTTAATGGTTTAATTGCAACATAAAACCTCCATATTAAAAGAAAAATCACTATTTGGCCCTTTTTAGGATTAACCACCAAATTTTTATTTTACGTGATTAAGTCCTTTTATTTAATCGGACACCTAAACAACAAAATTAAATCACAAAAATTTCACAGATATCAATTCACACAAAATAAACACAATAAATATTTTTTAAATATTTTTTTGACTCGGATTCATGGTCTTGAAACCGCCTTCCGATTAGGGTCTAAATCGGGTTGTTACAATAAATTCATAAATGATTCAAGATCTATTCTACTTGGGTCCTGTCTGATTTACTGTCAGTTCATTCAGTCACATCTATGTCTCTATCTTCTGGGAGTCATCCGCTCTGATGCTCATGACAAAGCATCTCCCCAATTGGAATCGATAGAAGACATATTAGTCTTTCATTTGGTTTGCTCATTTTCGATTAAACTAAGGACATTATAACACCTTTATACCTGACCTGATCTTTGGGTCAAGATATCGAGATGCTACGTTTGTTGCCGAAGAAACGACAATTAAATTCATTTGGTTCTGAATTCTTATTTAATAAATTTGATTAATTTAAGCTTTTGATATGCCTTAGTATCATTTTTGAGTCTTATACGGGTTTATTGCAACCTTTAAAATAGTATAAAGAGGAACACAGGCTAAAGTGACAGGTTCTCAAAATTTCGGGGTGACGTCGCAATGTCGGGGATTCCTTGTCACGATGTCACAAACTGACTTATGTTTTCGCGATGTGGTTCCTTCATTGTCGCGACGAGAATCTTATTTCCCATATTTTAGCCCATTTCAAGTTTTTAACGGCCAAGTCCTTTTTCAAAGCTCAAAATTCAATCAATTCCACTGATTTCAAATATCATTCACATTTACCCATTTATAATATCAAGTCCACATAATAAAACATGATATTAAATCAAAGATGGCAAAACTATTAAATTTAACATAATTATCAAAGTTCTACAAATAAGTCCATTAGAGGACTTACACTTACACTTACAAATACAATTTACTCTTTCTACATATCATAACTATTACCAACATATTCCAATAAATTTATCAATTAGGACTACCTGAATTCATTTTATAATCATCACTCACTTAGTACCTTAACAATATATTTGAACTTTTCTTATGTATTAGCAAATCCATTAATTGCAACAACTTCTTAGCAATATCACTTTTCTATCATTTTCCCCTCCTCCTCTTTATTCCACTTCCTTAATGTTTATATGTGTATATATATATGAATCTTTGACTCTTAACATATCATACTTATATGTAACATTAATTAAGGTTTCTCTAGTTACACACATACTCTTATCAAGGCTGTCTATTCGAGTGAAAATCACTAATTTATTTATATCTCAGTATATGGAATTAAAAATTAAGATCCGCTTATTGTGTTGAGATTTATACCTTTAAAATTTCATAATTTCTACTTAAGCCAATTAATACAATTTTTTCTTCAAATCTTCCCATGTTCTACTACTAGGAAGCTTTGACTCTTCTTCACTAAAAATTAAATATCTTTCAGTACAAGTATCGTATTATGTTTCTATTAGTTTCCCTAAAATATAGACTCATTAATATTTTAAACATCTAAATTCCATCTCCTAATTTCTTTTTTTACAATTTATTAAAACAGGGGAACCTGAAATCATTTTGGCATTATCTCACAAAATTTTTTATATCTCACAAAATTTATTATATCTCATAATCTACAATTTCATTACTTACACTGTTTCTTCTATGAAAAACTATACTTAATAAGATTTAATTTAATATTTTATTCAACCTCTAAATCTATTTTCACAATTTTTGGTGAATTTTCAAAGTTGAATCATCGTTGTTGTCGAGGAATTGTTTTAATGCTAATTTTTACTCTTTCATGGTTCATTGTATTAACTTTCATTTAGACATACATAATCATTATACTTTTAATTATTGCCCAATTTAATCCTTAAATCTCACATATCATCTAGTATATTTTTATCATAACTTGTCTTATTTCAATTATAAATCTCATAAGTTTACAATTTAATCTCTAACATCATGAAAATTCATTATTTACTATAATTTCAGCTTAACATTACTTTGTAATTAATTCACTAACACTAATATTCCATTTAAACTTTCTAATAGAATACTTTATTTCATACATAAAATTTTATACACTTTACAATTTAGTCCTTATTATAAAAAATTTAATGTAACTTAAAAATTTCCCACACATTCACCTTTTATATCATCATAGTTTCATCACAATTCCTTTGTATTCTCTTTTCAACATTCGATTTCACATAACCTATTTTATTTACTTTACAATTTAGTCCCTTTTTCTACTACTTCAATATACCAATTTAATTTCTATACATAATATTTGCATATTCACAATTAATTCAACTAATTTAGCATACTCTATACTTAATTAAAATCAAATAAAGTAAAATTTTTGCAATACTTGTCTCTTTAATTTCCTCACTTTTTCCACAGCTTTCTCCTCTTCCACTTCCAATTTCTTTCTTCCAACATGATATTTTAACTCTCTAGTGTCTCTACTTCACTTCTTCTTTTGGGTGGCTATGGGAATTTTTAAGGAATTTAGGAGAAAAAGTGGGATTTCATAGTAAAGGACCAAATTGTAAAGAAATGAAAGCCCCTCTAAAACTATTTATAACCAAAGTGACATGCATGGAAGATGAAGGACTTTTCTACACTTTTCTCCAAAAATATATTATTTAATTATTTAATTAAAATATTAAAATATCTTATAAAATAATAAAATAATCAACCAATCACAATTGAACACCTTTCATCCTTAATTATTATACCATATAATTATCTAATTTGATTAATGATTAATTTACCCTTCATATTTCTTTAAAATTCCATTCTTGAGTCACTACTCACTTTTAATAAAATTGTGATTTAGTCCCTCGTATTTCTTTCACTTATCCAATTTGGTCACTATATACCAATTTCATATTTTAAGAAATTGGGTTATTTACTTTTGATTCTTTAAATTTTCTCATATTTACACTTTAACCCCTTAAATACTGAATAATTATACTCATGTCTCAACTTTTTGACATTATTACAATCTAGTCCCCTCCTTATATTAACATTCTTCTTAATTCAAAATTTTCTTTGGCCCTTTTCTTTTATCATCTTCATATCTTCTTCTTATTTTATCAGTAAATAAATTATACTATTTTAATTTAATACTACTTTTATAATATATCAATTTTAGAGGTGTTACAGACATGTTTAGGTTCATCTACAAATATAAGTTGTCTTTTTGTATTATGACCTGGCCACGTAGTACCATTTAGTATTAGTTAATCATTAGATAACCGGTGAGCTAATATTTGCTTCCATTTTGCTTTGCATGCAAAAACCATTAAGGACAATATACAAAATTTATTAATGCAATTCATGAATAATTTTATTAAACCAAACAATTTGAAAAAATGCAGGTGTACATAGACTAAAAATACTACACTTAGGGCACTAGATCCAACACCATCCTCATACGCAAATGAATAAATTGAAAATGATTCAGTAGAACCTGAACTTTGATATTCTCTCTCCAAAAAAGCCACATGCCACCCAAAAATCCACAAGCCTCAACTTTACGGGAGTATGGAAAGCCAATCTTAGCAATGATAAGGTCAACCTTCTCACCCTTAGCTTGTAATGACATGGTTTCCATTAGTGTCGAAAAATACGAATTCAGAACCCCATTTTCGTAAACTGACTTTGTAAATAATAGGAATATTTATAGAGTTAATATAAAAATATATTGAGGAATGGTCAAATAATTTAACCGATAAAATACTTATTAAAGCTCAGGGACTATATTGTAAAAGTCTAATTGCTATGGAATTTTAATTAAAAAAGGCTTGAGGACCTAGATAGCAATTAAATCAGGGGGCTAAAATGGTTATCTAACCAATCAGTAGCATGATTTAGTGGATATTGATGTTAACATCCACTTATGCTAATTATGTGATTAAAATTATAAAAGTATGCTTGGTTAAGATAATTAAGCATAATTTATTAAATTAATTAATTATTAAATGGACTATAAATAACAAGTTAAGTGGAAAGAAATAGAAGATCATCATCTTCTCCATCTTTCCTTAACCATTTTACCATAGAAAGAATAGGAGAAAACCATTTTGATGTTTCTTTTCTAGTAATTTCTATAGATTTGTGATCATGGGAGCTTGATTTAACTAGCCCATGTATTAATTTGATCAATTTTTTAAGTTTTAGCAAGTAGCCATTGTTGATAACTTGATGAATTATGCTTGAAATTAATAGAAATTAAGCTTAGATTATGATAAAGACTAAATTGTAAAGGCTAGTAAACTTGGTTGTTAACTTTGTTACATTAGGCACCAACTTGAATAAAATAAAAATATGTAATGAAATTATGCTAGGAATAGAAAGTATAGGGTCCTTAATGAATAAATGTGAAATCAGATTTTAATTCAAAGCTAAATATCAAAAGATATGATTATCCTAAGTTCAATGACTAAATTGAATAAGATAAAAAATATGTGCCACTTTGTATTTAGATGTAGAATGGATGAAATATTATATTATTTTATTTATTGAATTATTGATCTTAGTGATAGACAACGTCAGGTTGTCGAGAGGGAAAGGAATAGAGAGTCATCGATGAGTGACGTGAGATATCAGTTCGTACTTTTATGATTCGAGATCTAATTATTTGTTTACATATTCTTGTTAATTGCACGATTGAATATTGAGGTGAGTATATCATTTTCGTATGAATTGATCTACTAAAATTGGTTTTCAATATCGAGATAGTGAACTGAATTGAATAAAATGGAAGATAATATGCTTTAGTGGAATAAGGTTTGTAATATACGAATGCATCGAAACATGCTAAATGATATGAGATACGAGATACTATGTGTTGATGATGAATTGAAATGTAATTCTAAATTTGAATGTGAAATTATATATATATATATGAATTGGATTGAATTGATATGAAATAAATTAAATAATTGTTATGTAATAGGACAATGTATAAGGTATGAAAATACAAATGTGACTGAACACAGGGTATGATAGATAAATTTAAATGATTACAGTGTATGGATATGCGAACAAGAGTAATTACATGTATGATAATGTAAATATGAATATTAATGCCCATATGAACTTAGTAAAATGTTAAGATACGATTGGCATGCCAATAATATGCGCGCTTGTATCGCTTGTACGAGAAATGTGATGGTATAAAAATTATTACAGGTTATATCGAGATCCAGCATTTTCTGCGTATCATCGGGTATTATATGTTTCTGCAAAGACTTTGGTGTGGAGGAGGGATGTATTTAAAAATGTTTATACATTTGATGTCTACGAGCTTTGCACTTCAGTGTCTTGGTGTGGTGTAGTTTAAGCTCCTATGAACTATCTAGTCTAATGTAGTTCACTCGTGTATTCGAATCTATTTCCTAGGGTTCCATTAGGCAAAACATTGAAATTAAAACTTGAAATTGGATAATGAAATAAATAGAATTTTGGTAACTATTATAATGTATGATTTGAATTGAAATGGTATGAACTTGTGAATTGATACTGGTATATGATATAATTTGATGCTATGGAGCTATATGTATATATATGTAATTCGTGATAAATAAAGTATATTAAGCATTATATGAACCAGTTAGAATCGAACCCTGTAAGCTAGTTTGAGTATGAAAGAGTAATGAAGTTTAAAAGTGATTGAATTGGTATATTGATATTAATTATTCAGTTGAATGAATAACTATGTATATGTGTATGCTCATAGATGATGGTAAGTATTAAAAAGTATGGTATGACACAATCATGTGAATGTAACAGTCCAGTTTAGACCCTAGTCGGAATGGTAGTTTCGGGACTACAAATCTGAGTTAGAAAAATATTTTGATATTATAATTAGTATGTGTGAAAATTTTGAATGAAAATTTTCTTGCCATATGTTAAGTGTGTCTATTTGTTATGTCTTTGTAAATGAGAGGTGCTTATGTTGAGAATAAACCATTTGAATAATGGATGGATATAAATGCCTTTGGTTAATGAAATTTTATATGTTATTAATGAAGGGTAAAATGGTAAATGGTGAATTAATGGTTATTAATTTAACAAAACATGAAAATTAAGCCAATTGTGTTCATCCATAACCAAAAAACACAAAGAAAAAGAAATAAAAATGCAAGCTAGGGTTCGGCCATACTAAAGCTCAATTGAAGGTTCGTTTTTGTTCCGTTTTCGATAATTTCTATGCTTTTGTGATTGTTGCTTGTGTTTTACTAAGCCCATGCCTCAATTTCTAATTTTATTGATGATTTTGTGTTGAGCCATTGATGAAACTATGAGTTTTATGAAGTTTGATGTTAGTAAATGAAAGATATGTGTTAGGTTAGTATATTTTGTCTTTGAATTTTTGATGAATTTGAGTAATTTGGGCTAAATTGTAAAAATGAGATTTGGAGGGACTAAAATATGAAATAAATTAAATATATGGACTTGTGTGAATACCATATATATTCGGCTAAGCATGAGTAAATGGAAATTTTATGTATTTTATGATTTTTGTGATTAAGGACTAAATTGTTAAAATGTGAAAATATAAGGGCTAATTTGTAAAATGCCGTAAATATGTATATATGGATTGATTTGAATGAATGTGTGATTGAATAAGTCAAATTTGAATTTATATAGATCAAGAACAAAGGAAAACGGAATTAGATCGGGGAAGTTGAAAGTCGTTGAGTAATCGACTCTGTTCGTTCAAATCCGTACGAGGTAAGTCAATATACGAATAAATGTATTTTGAATTGAATTATTATTGTTTATATGCTCTTGAACTATGATAAATGAATATACGAGTTGAGTATGAGATATCCGAGAAAGTATCGACAAAGTTTCGACGTTTGAGAAGTCCAGTACGAACCATAGGAATAGTTAGGATACATATGTCATGACATAGGATCCGATATATGTTTTCGTGTAAGGCCACATCTGGGACATTGGCATTGACTTATGATTTACATGTAAGACCATGTCTGGGATATCGGCATCATATGTGATTTCGTGTAAGACCCTGTCTGGGACAGTGGCATCGATATTCGATTACATGTAAGACCACGTCTAGGACGTTGGCATTGTACGAGCTTTTCGAGCTATCTGAGTACCCTTATTAATTTTGAGCGATTCAACGGACATTCTGAGAAAATGGATGACTATGTGAATTTGTATCCGATCCAGGTACGTTTGAATTGTATACCATGTTTGAGAATGAAAGGTAAGTATATGTACCTTGGTGAACATAAGATATAAATATGAGTTATCTTATAAGTTACTATGAGAATGAAATATGACATATATGTGAATTATGTACAAATGAACTATAAGAGGTATATGGCTATGTGAATGTATTATGCCTTGAATTATATGAATGAATTGATCTAGATTAATGTTATTTGTTAAGTTTATTTGTATATGGCTTACTAAGCTTTTGAAAGCTTACTTCGTGTGTGTTTGCATTATTTTATAGATATCGAAGCTACTGGGAGCTCGGGGATCGTCGAGGATCATCACCACACAATCGAACTCTATTTTGGTACCTTTTGAAAATGTAAATATTGATGTATGGCATGTATAGGCTAGAGGTATTTGAATATGTTTTGTGAAGTGTACATTTAGCCATGTGATATGGCTTAATTAGTTGAACTTATGATTTGATTTTGGTATATGATATGTGATGCAAATTATGCTTATGAGATGTGTTCATAAATGGCCAAGTGAATTGGTCAATTTGGAAAGTTTTCGTGTGTGCTTATTTGAGGATTTGGTAAGATTTTGGTATGAGAATGAATGAATTGAATTGAGATTATGAAACAAATGTTTAGATATGAATTTGTCTTATGATTTGGCATAATTAAGTATGGTTATTATGCTTGAAATTGATTGTTAACGATATGTTATTATTTACATACGTATTGGGGTTGAAACTGGTTGGAATTTGGTATGAAATGTGCTTGGTTTTATGCCTGTAGGGATGACCGAAAATGGGTGTCAAATTGGCTTTGCAAATACCCTATTTTTTTCCACACGGGCAGAGACACTGGCGTGTGTCTCAGTCATGTGTGACACACGGTTATGTTACACAGTCGTGTGTCCCCTGGGGTACCCTACGATTTTAAGTCAGTATACCCTATAGTTTTGACACGGCCTAGACACACGGGCGTGTCTAGTGACCGTGTATGGCACACAGCCTTGGCACATGGGCGTGTGTGGCCATTTCGAAGGGTACACAGGCTAGACATACAGGCGTGTGGTCAGCCGTGTGACCCAAGTCAATAGCCTCCCTAATTTTCACACGGCCTGGCATATGGGCGTGTCTTGTGGCTATGTGGACAAGTTAGTATGTATGCCTTGTTTTGCCACGGCCAAGACACACGGGCGTGTCTAAGGCCGTGTGAAGCACATGGTCTGTTCACACGGGCGTGTGACCTCTGTAACTTTGAAAAATGTTTAAGTTTTGGAAAATTTTGTATGAGCTCGGTTTAGTCTCGACCCCTTTTCTAAAGCATGTTTAAGGTCTCATTGACCTACATAAGGGACTTTATAATGATGTGTGACTTTGATGTTATGTTGATTATGAAATGTTTGCGAATTGTTCCGATATGTTTGGTAATGCCTCTTAGCCCTAGTCTGGTGATGGATACGGGTTAGGGGTGTTACAGTGAATTTGTCAATGAGGATATGTTTCAATTTGGTATGCTATAAATGAAAGAATTGGTATCCTAATATTAAATGTTATGACATGGTAAGTTACATGCAAAAGTTTAGCGAATTGGTATGAAAATTGATATATATTCATGTAATATGTGAATGAGTTAAAAATAGTTTTGAGTTTGATTGTGTGCATTAGCTATTATAACTTTGACTTGAATCATGAAAGTACAACTAAGTTTTATTACTTAGCATACGTTTTGTTATTTCATGCACAAGTATAGGTGAATCCTGAGTTTACGATAAGTGAACCAGCTTCCCAAGTGCCACACTTGACTCAACAATGTTTGTATAGTTTCTATTGTTTTGATAAATGGCATGTACCTAGTATTTTAGTCGGTTTTGTATCGAAACTAGTCATTTTGGAAGTTTGGTTATTTAACATTATCTTGAATTGAGTTTATGGTATCTTTTGCCATATATGGAATTGATATGATATTTGAATTGGCTAAATTGATGTTGTTACACAATTTTCCATGTGTTTTAACTTTGTACCATATGGTCCTTTTGGGAAACAAGCAGTCATGTTGCAACAACGAACTCTCTATGTCGTGACGAGATTAAGTAGTGAGTTTTGTCACGATGACATATTTTCAATGTTGCAATGAGATCGAGTCATTGAGTTGCATCGCGACAAAGAACCCCCATAGTCACAACATCAACCTGATAGTTTGAAAATTTTACTATTGTGTCCTTATTCGACCTCAAGTCATCTTAAGAGCTTTCGTAAGCTCATATAAGATCCAAAAGTGTTTGTATAACATGTAATAATGTTTTAAATTTAGTAATATGTCTTAACTGTTAAAATGTATTGTATTTGATCGTAGTTACTCCGACAACGAATATGGTGTCCCATAGCTCAAACTTGACGATTGGGTTGGGTATGGGGTGTTTCATAGCTCTAGTCTCCAATAATGCTGTCAAAGCTTGAATGTAATTTTTTGATATACTTCTTCATAATTCTAACAAATTTATCACTTCCCCTACCTTGACAATTCCACACCAAATAGAGTTCACCATAGGTGAAAATATAAAAAAACAAAGACCTGGCTAAGAATTAGCCTGTCCATCACCATCCGCAGCCAGGTATGACATATTCACTCCCTGGGTTGTAGATTGGTGCTGCAAATCCTTAAAAGTACCTAAACCTATGTTCAAACTTTCCACCAACCTATCATTGTTTCCTTGTCAAAAGATTTTCCCTACTCTATTAGCTTTTAACCTCGGTGTCTTACCTTTCAACTAGGCTAATTTCCTTGGATTAGGAAACCTAGCTAGAGTTTTAGAGGAAGAGTGGCTAATAGAAAGAGACCGGAAAACCACTCATTCTCCCTCTAATTTCCCAAAATCACACCATTGGGATTGAAATTTTCCTTCATAACAACCACCGAACTTTATGCGGGATCCAATTGGGTTACCAATCTATTATCCTGAATCCGAAGAAGGCCTTGACTTGCTAATATTCCTCTCAAATGTGCCAGCTCCAACACAACCCTCCCAACCCAAAAGGTTGTTACACGATAATGTTCTTAAAGGGAGGCTCAACATTGGCCTAAACTATTAGAAATATCTAGTTCAAAACAGTTTTCAGTTACAATGAAAGTTTAAAAATTTTGAAAATCGAGTCGATTTGTGATGCAATAAACCTTTCCCAAAAAGTTCCTGTGCTTTGAATGGGACAGATTTAATCCTTCGCAGCTTTCAATTGAACGACCTTTTCTGCTATCTTCGTACTCTGAATTGAGTCAAGTGTGGGCTCGAGCAACATGAACCAAACACAGAATAAGAAATGTTTTAATTACTTTTAGTAGGAAAGTTATGCTCTCAAATAGAAACTAGTAGAAATTGTAATTCCCAGAAAATAGAATTTATTCTTAAAAAAGAAATCTCCACTATTTTCTGGCAGAATAATAATATATGAAAGTTGTGTGTAAATAGCTCTACTAGTGTTTATATTTATAGGAAGAGATAAGAGAATTCCGGTTGAATAAGAATAGCATAAATAATATTTATTTAATAGAAAATGCTCCCCTAGTCTAACTAGAAGAGGAAGGGGTGACACACCCTAGATAATAACTCTAAGGTTGCCACCCCTTATATGTAACATGAGGGGTTTTTGGCTTCTTCCGTATTATGTCCAATTATATGTGTTTCCTAAACTTTTGGCCTAGCACTTTATATTCTAATCCAACCCAATATTTATTTTCTATTTTCAAAAATATAAATTAGCTTATTTAATTAATTTCTTTAATCAAATTAACTAAATTAATTTCTTAATTAAATAAAATTTTCAATCCAATTCTAATTTCCTTAAAGTTATGACAACTTTACCGTAAAAAAATCTATGAGGAAATATATTTAATTTTATATATTTAATTTTAACATTAAACGAATCAATAATGACTAGTTAATTTGATTCCATTTTCAAACTTAAATTACTTAATTATAATTAATTAAATAATAATTAGAAAATCTTAAATTAATTTTCAAGTTATTTTTGTATTTAGTGAGAACACACATTCATTTGTGAATGGACCCATTTCTCTAACTTCATCATTGTCATTCTTTTCTATTCATTTGATTCTACATGCAATTCATTTCTGGTCAACGAGCTAGCAGAGGGACCGATTGGACATATATTATTAAGGCTCAAATAATTTATAATTAAGTTCTAACTTTTTCTTATTAATTATAAACTTATTTAGTCACAAAGTCATTCTACTATAGTATCATAACTAAGCTCTCCCTAATTACATACCATTACAAAAATTACTCAATAAATGCTCGTCCAATGACCTTGTCATAAGTGTGTTACTCTCATAAGATGTCCTTAATCTCTTTGGGATTAATTTGTTTTCCCAATCTGATCTTCTTTTATTTTATGGTAACTATTATATCTTCATTCATGAAAAGTCAATTACTATCAAATAGTAATCAAGTCTTTTATCACAAAGACAAACAACCTGTGACCACGTTTACTTTTCATTTATCATGTAATGTTGACAAGAGGATATCATTTACCCATTAGTTGAGCAATGAATTCCACTATTACGAATGATGTTATATACTGCAAAAGGTGTATACCCAATGCACCAACTTTCGATTCCTTATCTATTTGAAATTAGGCTTTTACTTATATCAAAGTATACGAGTCAAACATACATAGTCCATCATCCACTCAAGATTAATGTATGCCACACTATGAACATCACAATTGAATAAATCCATAAATAGATCTAAGATCTATTCTACTTAGGTCTTGTCCGATGTACTATCAATCGAGTCAGTTACATCTATGTCTTTATCTTCTAGGATTCATCCGCTCTTATGCTTAAGACAAAACATCTCCCTAATTGGACTTGATAGATGACATATTAGTCTTTCAATCATTTTTTATTAGACTAAAGACATGTTTAGGTTCATCTAATAATACAAGTTATCTTCACATATTACGATCTGACAACATAATACTACTTAGTATTAGTTAAACGTTAGATAACCAGTGAGCCAATATTTACTTACATTTTGTTTTGTGAGCAAAAACATTGAGGACAATATACAAAGGATATTAATGTAATTAATGAATTTTATTGAACCAATTTTTTGGAAAATACAACTATACAAAAGGAATATATTACACTTAGAGCACCAGATCCAACAGAAACAACAACAAGTTTAAAGGCTAGAACGGTAGACACACTAGGAACTTTAAGCCCTTGACTCATTGGGTTACTTACTCTTCCCTTAAATCGCTAACATCAAGGCCTACTTTTTCCTTACCTAGACGCTTCAAAGAGGACCTAGAGCTCATTGCATTACTTTCATCTATAATAGAAATAGACGGCTGACTATTATCTTGAAAATTAGGAATATCCGAGATTTGAATCCCTTAATTTCGCCTCCATCTTCATCTATGTGGGCCAACTCATCAAACAGTGATCCACTAGATTTATTCCTGTTTGATTTATCTTTTTGGGAATGTAACAATCCAATTTTTTTTTATGTCGAAAAAAGTCAATTTTAGGATCGAATTTATTAAATTGAGTCATCCAAATATTTTAATCGAGCAGTTATGAAGAGAGTATGAAATTAGAAAACAAGAATATTAGTAAATAAATTAGAAATAAAAATATTTAGTAATTAATTAAATAAAATATTAATATAGATATTTATGTATCAAGTATGAAATTATAGTATTGATTTATTAAGTAATTAAATTAAGAAAGTTGTTAAATTATAGTACAAAGACTAAGTTGCAAAATGATTGCACTAGTGAGATTTAATTAAAGAATTGCTTAAGGATTTAACTAGCAATTAAGCCATGGATTAGTGTGATTAACGGCCTTGGTTGATCTTAGCTGCCGATCTCCACTAGCCATTTTAATGTTTTAATTTAATTTATATGTTTGATTATATGATAATTAAATGTCCACATATAAGAGAAAATGGGAGAAAGGAAAGAAAAAATTTTCATCTTCTTGCGGTTCGTTCTTAAGAAAAGAAGAAATAAATTTTGGTTTATTCATCCATGGTCGTTCATCATTAAGGGAAAAGGGTAAGCCTTCCAAGAAAATTTTAGTTAGATTATTAATCTAAGAAGTTAGTTTTACATCACTCATGAAATAGATTTTTCAATTATGGAAGATGAGTTAACTTGCCATTGTTAAAGCTTAAAAGCATTTAGGTTTTGAAAGGTTGCATTCATGCATGTTGGTGTTAAATTGAACTATGGTAAAATCATGTTATAATTGTTGTAGAAAGTGTTGAATCAAATTTGATTTAAATTGATAGAAATTTCCAATGTTAAATACATGATGAATTAAAACTTGGTACCATGTAAGAGGTTAGTAGTTAAGCTTAGATCCAGTGAAATTCATGTTAGAATTGAAATGGAACTTGTAGAGACAAGATCTGATTTGTGGTTGTAAAAGAAAAATAAGTGTCGAACCATTAGGGATTAAATTGTAAGGAATGAAAGCTATTGGAAGTTAATTTTATAAATTGGTAGTTTGAGGTCCCTGTAGTATATTAGCGAAGTTGGATTTTGGTTCGATAGAGTAAAACACGACATGCAAGCATTTCTGATATTAAGGTTAAAATGGGACTTAATTGTAAAGTAAGTATTTATGTTTAGTTATTTGCCTATTTTTAATTAGTTGTGGAACTAATACCATTTCATAATCAAATTATCAAATGCAGCTAATGACGAGATCAGGACATCGGGGGACAAAGGCGAAACGGGTGACGATCAATGGTTTTGGTTTGTGCTAGCAGATATACTTTCTTTACATGTATTTATTAAGTAATTAAATTATAAAAATATTAACAATAAAGATAGTTAAATTTTGATGAATTTGAACATAAAAATGATTTAATAATGATTAAATTAATAACATATTAATGACAAAAATGTAGTTATTTCAATTTGATGATCCTATGTGAAATTAATAAATGTCTTTTTTGTATGTAAGGTAATCTAGTGATTAAACTAATTTCGCTATAATATAGTGAATTGAGTCATAATAGTATTATTAAATGGAACAAGTTATACCATGTTGGTTCAAATGATTACGGTAGCATATGCTACAAAAGTACAAAGAAAGTAGTAAACGGTAAAATATTAGTACTTGATTTTATGAAAGGTAAAAATAACTTTGGTGAATTAATGTATATATATTTATATTTATATTTGTGACTTGTGATTTATTGTGATATAAATGCATACTTATATTGTGCTCTCATAATTTGATTTCAATTATGCTTTAATAGACAGTTAAAAAATAATCAAATGATAATGATGTTAGATATAACTTAAGGTATGTAATACTTGACTACTTGATTTTGATTGAAATATGTCGAAATGTGTATACATTTGTGACTGTGAAAATCATATTATGATAATATATATTATCCAGTTTATAATATGTTCTGATGATGTCACAAATATTGTTGGCATGCCATAGGGTCTGTTTTAATAAGTGAGAGATTTAACGCTAAGTGCATATCAAATTGTGATAACTCTCTAATACCTTGGAGGTTGAGAATGTATCACCAGCTTAAATACCTAGGGGGTACGAGTATATTCTGGTGTGGTTGGTGGGATCGGTGCATTTATGCCCGAGTAGCACTTCGACGCGTGTTTTGTTGTTTAGGTGGATTGATCTCCGTATCCATTTTCAAATCTAAATAAGATAATAGAGGTCATATTAATAAACGAATATGAACTATAATTGTTAATTGGTTATGTTAAAAAGTACTGATGTAACATCCTATACCCGGCTCGATTTACTAGATCTGAATATAGGATGTCACAACACTTAAATATTTAACAAAAATTTTACCACTAGTGAAAACCATACTGGATGTACTTCTTATTTATTTATAATCTTTTCTAAGTCAAAGATTTGAATAAAACATTTATTAATTATAACAGACTCTTAAAAGTAGTATAAAGCATTATGACTTAAATCTTTAGTGAAACAGACATATTTATGACATAGAGGACTATTCTCCACGTTCCCAAAAGTGCCTCTCTGTATGCATACAAACTGCCACCCTAGCGCATTCTTAACTTGGTCCCTCGTATTGCACTGGTTCAATTCCAAAAACCTGCATTACAAATAAACACTTGTAAGTTCAACAGAACTTAGCAAATCTCAACCATTGCTACCTTTAACGATAATGTTGAATTCCTCGACTTAAGAATTCTAGACTTCCTTTCAAATTTTGAAGGATACTTTTTTGATACCTAGCAGATAACTATATGCTAACCTCTAACTCGACCACCTTGTACATGTTCTGCTCGATTGGCGGATTACAGACTTCCCACCTTATAGCGGATCCCATTTTGCAATCGCTTAAAGATAGATATTGGATACATTTCCAAGAATGATATACCTACGGACACTACTCTCAACAGATTCATATACTGCTTTGGCAGTTATCTGCATACCAATCATGCCGTAACTTCACGTCGACCCAAACGATGAACTTGGTTCGATAAAGGTAATATTTTAGACCACCTAATAGAAATTCACATAATTTCAATAGAAAATGCAAAAACTTCTAGATTTGGTGGATACTTACGCCACCCACAATTACATATATGCCAAGCTCTCTTTCTAACTTAGTGAGTTACTATGGCAGATTCATTAGTCGAGTGCACTGTCAAAGACTTTTTCAGAAAATACCTCAAAGGCATACCCGGATCTCACCACAAAGGCATACTAACAACTCAGCACTTAGGCATTACAGAATTCGTCTGACAGGCTTTCCAGGCATTATGCCACATAGCCTTTATAAGTAACCTACCACAAAGACTTTACAGGTAACCTACAACAAAAGCTTCCTAAATCGCCACAAAGGCTTTACAGGTGACTCGCCACAAAGGCTTCCCAAGTAAATTGCCACAAAGGCTTTATAGGTGACTCGCCACAAAGGCTTTACAAGTGACTTACTACAAAGGCACTACATAAATCGTTGTGTTTGACAATATGAATTTGCCTAATCTCAACATTACTTAAGGTTTTCCCATCATCGCCCCCAGGATATGCAAAAACCCTAGTAGACAAATTCGGCTCATTCGTCATTTCCAAAATGTACCATGACAATGTTCTTTACACTTATCTACCATGCTGGCCTTATCTCAAGTTTACTGTCCCAATGAATGTCATCAAGCACCACCACCGCGGGGTTCATTATCATATCAAAAATTTTCCCGACACTCCGTTTGAATCCACTTATCGCCAACCATACTTTTTCATGCATCACTCAAATAACATAATGTACGCATTTACAAAAAATTCCTCATACTCTTAACAAAATCATACTTCCTAACATATAATTTCCTATGTATGCTTATCACACATCGTCATATTCATGCAACACATCATACACTTCAGTACATACATACAGATGCTTCATAGAAAAACACAAACATACATATTAACTGCAACTCCTCAAGAAGATATTCTTGTCAATATGGACGTATACAGAGAATCATTATAATATAACGTACAAGTGACGGGTTTAGAGACTCACAAGAGACCTACATTTTCCTTAGTCTAGAGCTTCTATTTTGATTGTCTATCTCGAACTGGTAGCAACTGTAACACCCTTAACCTGTATCCATTGCCAGAATAGGGTTATGAGGCATTACTGAACAATACATATCATTCACATACATAACAAATACATTTATACATTCATAATCAAAATCCATTCAATACATCTACATAGTCCCTTATAAGGCCCTACGAGACCTTAAAACATGCTTAAAAGAGGTTCGGGACTAAACTGATAACATTTAAAAACTTCAAGAAAACTTATAAATTTTTCATGCATACAGGGTTTACATGCCCGTGTGGACAGGCCGTGTGTCTCACATGACCTCCAGACACACCTATGTCACAGGCTATGTGAAAACAGGGCATACATACTGACTTGCATCACATGGCCGGAGACACGCCCGTGTGCTATGGCCGTGTGAAATCTGGAGGGTATGCTGACTTGGCCACATGCCCATGTGCCAGCCCGTGTGCTACACACGGCTAGTAGACACGCCCGTGTGTCTAAGCCGTGTAACTCTCTGACTTGTTTTAACTAAGTTATAGCAAACACACAGTCGAGTCACACGCCCGTGTGCTTAACCATGTAGGGTGCATATAGGCTTGGTTTAAGCCACATTTCTCACCCACATTAAGCATGCCTATACCACATCATTTCATACCATTTCAATACATTCAAAAGCAACCAAAACATGCTATTTTATACACAAATCATACCATTTAAAGTCCATCCATTTCACTACTCATTTAATGACCATAAACTAGCCCAAATGTATACCAACTTCACATGATTCATTATTCACTACTTACCTACTAAATCATACACCAATTTATCAATCTTTTCCAAACAATATGGCATTTGGCCAACTAGAAACATCATTTCCAACTAAGCCATTATACACCTTCAATAACCAGTCATTTGTGCATCTCAAAACCATACCAAGATTACCAAATTCACAAGGCATATATATATACATCACATACCATATTGCAATTCATACTATAAGCCAAATACCATTCCATCATCAACATTATTTTCAAGCCAATTCACATGGCTAAATCAATAACTCAAGAATATACCATAATAACACTAGCCTACACATGCCATATACCATATTTACAAAGCTTCAAAAGTACCAACTAATTGATTGATAGTGTGATGATGTTTCCCGATGATCCCCGAGTTTGAGCTAGCTTTGATTATCTATAAAAGGGGAAAAGAACACACAAAGTAAACTTTAAAAAGCTTAGTAAGCCATATACAAATAAAATCACCACATGAATCAACAGCATTTCCATCAAATAGGCAAACTATGAATAAACACATATAAATTCACAAACCCTCCCAATGTATACATATTCAATATCACATGTGAATTCATCAAATACTTCCCTTTTCAATACTCGTATGAATCTTATACGTACCTGTATCACTTAACTCGTTCACACATTCTTTCTCGACTTGACTTTGCCCATTGAACCTTTCAAAATCATTAAGGATACTCGATAATCACATATAGCTCGTACAATGCCATATCCCAGATAAGGTCTTACATGTTATCACATATCGATGCCAATGTCCCAGACATGGTCTTACACGGAATCATATAACGATGCCAATGTCCCAAACATGATATTACACATAATCACAATACAATGCCAATGTTCTAGACATGGTCTTACATGCAATCACATTTCGGTAATCCAAATGTCATGACATTCGTATCCTATACTATTTCTAAGGTTCATACGAGATTTTTGGAAATCATAACTTTGCCAATTTTTGCTCGTATTTGCTCATTCAACATTCATAGCAGTTCAATGATAATTAAACATATATAATTCAATTTAAAGACATTTATTTTCATATGAACTTATCTCGTATATACGATGAATGGATCGGATCGACTACTCGACAACTTTCGATTTCCCCCGATCTAAATCTGATTTCTTTCTTTCTTGATCTATATGAATTTAAATTTAACTCATTTATTCATCAAATAATTCAATTTAGTTCACAACATATTTGGGCATTTTTACACTTTAGCCCTAAAAATTCCATATTTTTACAATTAAGTCCCTAATTCACAAATACACAAAATTCATAAAATTTCATTAAACCCAAGCCTAGCTGATTTATACTTGAATCCCTAACATCCCAAAACTTTCATTTATTCACACATTTAACCACAAGTTTTCAACTTTTCACAATTTAATCCTTATTATGCATTTTTACTCAAATTCACTTTGTAAAATATGTATATCTATCATCAAACACTTATTTCCTAACATCAAACATTCAAAAGCTCAAGAATTCATCAATGGCACTTCACAAAATCATCATCAATTCTAAAAATTAAGGTGCGGATTAGCTAGTACTCATAGCAATGATCACAAAACATAAAAATTATAAAAAATCGAGCTAAAACCATACCTTAATCAAGCTTGTAATTGTCAAATGCATGAGAGCTCAAAACCTATTTATTTTGCTGATTTTCAGTTGTAATTTGGAGATGATGATATGATTTTTAACTTTGGTTTTATCAATTTATAACTTATTTAGCTAATTACCAAAATACCTTTATTTAATAACATTTATAAGCATATAATGGATGGCTATTCATGTCAATTTCCACTATCCAAGGTCTAATTTCATAATAAGGACTTCCACCTTTTAATTTCATAGCAATCAAGCACTTTTAATATATAGCATGCTACTTTTGCATTTTTCGCGATTTAGTCCTTTTATCCAATTAACCATCCAATCGATAAAATTAAAACACGAAATTTTCACACATACTTGATATAACACTTTAAACACATAAAATAATATTAAAAATAATTTTATGACCTCGGATTTGTGGTTCCAAAACCATTGTTCCGATATAGCTAAAACCGGGCTGTTATAGTAACAACTGCATACATGATTATGAAATTTCCATTAGAATCCCTATTTACAGATAGTTCACCTTACAAGATCATGAAATTTCCATTATAATACCTATTTACAGATAGTTTACTAACATTTCAACTATGTGCGACCCCTATACAAGGCATTTCACTCACATCCTATTGTTCTTACACCACTTAACATCCTTATTCATCAACAATCATAACATACAGGGCTATAAGAATTATCAGAAGGTTGAATCATCCATTGATTAAATGAAGCCTTAGCTCTATCTTACAGAAGAAAAAAAAGAACATTTAGGTTAGAAAGAATGATGAGAACATAGAATAGAAAGAGAACCATCTAGAAGGTCTTCCCGGTCACTAGATATAAACTCTCTGTCCCTTTACTGTGGACTTTGACAAGTGACGATGCTTACCTAAACCAAATCTCTTGATTTTCTCACAAAAATCTAGGGGAAGGTAAAGAGAATTTGACGAAGATCTTTGTTATTGTTTGACCATTCATAGAGAGGGTCTAATTAATCCAATTGACTCCCAATTAATCCCATTACGAAAACCAACTAGAATAGTACTCGTGTAAATCGTGAACACTATACCTTGGTGGTGACTCGCGTATGGCGTAGTCTTAAAGACAATCAAATCTCCTACAACTTTCTCATACATTTGATAAGCTCTTAGTGCTTAGTCAAAAATCTGGGGCGCACTCTTTCTTAAGTGTACCCCTTCCTTACTTAAAGGTACCCTGTAACTAAATCTTTAGATACCGCTAACGGGCGGATACTTTAACGCTAGTATGTGCTAATAGTCTAACTTACCAGCAAGTCAGTAGGGTGGCAGATTACACTACCACGGTGCCAAAATAATTTACATACATATTTACTCATCTTTTTGGATCTGCCAGTTTTGGGGTGTGACAATAAATATAAAGATCAATACATGTTATATGAAATGAGACGCTAATACCTTAAGGTCGCATTGATATTCTTGATTTTTTATAGTGTAAAATGAATACCCTAAGAGTGATCTAATAGGTGGACAATATCGAATGCTATGTGAATTGAGATAGTAAAATAAAACTTATTAATATGTGATATAATGATTTCCAGCTCTACTATTCAATTTGATTTCAAGTTATTTATATATTAATTTCTAATTATGTTAGAGTCACTGAGTATTACGTACGATTGTGTTTGTTTCGGTACGCATGCTTCAAACATGTTTTTAGTTAATAGAAGTTGTAAAACATCCAAGGTCAGTAACTCAGCTCCGCTCAAGCCAAGTTTATATTCTTTCACTTAAAAATGGTTAACGACATGTACCTAGGTTGTTTGTGGTGATTCAATATTATTTTGGTCAATTCGGTATGCTTTGGTTGACTATGGACCTATAAGGTTTCTTTTGTTGAATTTTAATGCTTAAGTAATGAATGAGTATGCCTGGTTTTAAATATTAAGCCATTTATTTAACTACATTAGATTGAAGTGACTTGATTGCTAAGTTTTTCCAATGTTTGGCTATATATTTGTTTGTTAAATTAATGCATATGAAATTGGTATAAAGTTTGCTTACGTTAGGTATAAATTGGTTAGTGTTTGAATACATTTAAATATTCATTTTAGGCCATATTACATTAGTGTCTCAAGACATAATGACCATGTCTCAAGACCCCAAGTACAAAATGATCAAATCGTGCATTTCTCGGTACATATCCCGAGACTTACCAAACAAATCTCAAGACATCATGATCCAAGTCTCAAGATACAATGACCTATGTATCAAGATGACAAAACATCAAAATAAGAGATTTGAAATAGATGAGCTGTGTCTCACACATTATGGCCTAAGTCATTATGTCTCGAGACACATCAACATCTGATCAAAATAAAAATAAAATTCACCATGTCCCGAGACATGAAAGCCATGTCTTGAGACCCCCATAGAATTTGGATAAATGAGTTTGGATTTGATTG
The DNA here is from genome assembly GCF_007990345.1 of Gossypium hirsutum. NCBI lineage: Eukaryota > Viridiplantae > Streptophyta > Magnoliopsida > Malvales > Malvaceae > Gossypium > Gossypium hirsutum. Next base: position 10,567,704 of record NC_053432.1, read on the forward strand.
ACATTCATTGAGCATGTACATGTGATTTAATTAAAATTATGCGTGATGTATTTGTTTGTATGTTAGTTAGTAAAATGATATCGAGTTAGTCTGAGTTGCTCTGATAACGTAATATAATGTCACGCATTTGGATCAGGTGATCGAGTCAAGCATGGGGTGTCACAAGGAATCTCTTTCCTAAAATTTCTCCAAGTCTTACGTTCTTCAATCATCCAGCTCCCAAAATTCTAGGACTCCATCTTTTCCGTTAACTTTGGATTCGACGGAATACCTACAGAGGTATTGTCCTCTGTCTACAATTGACTACAAGAATCCTTCACATGACCATAAAAAACACATTGAAAACAAGTCAAAGGAAACAATTCATATTCAACACATTGAATTTCCTCCTTCACCTCTTTCTTAGAAATTAATGTGCTTTTCAAATCAATGCTTACAGCCATTCTAGCAAAATGACTCTAAACCTCACTATTTGTGTTATAGTCAATTTTAATAACCTTCCCAATAGTTAATCTAACAGTGAAAAGAATTCTTAGTTTGTACATAGCATTGGACAATCTTGGAAATTTAATCCATGCTATGACGTTCCTCAAGATAAGGTCTTCAATAAAAATGATAAAAACCATAATACATACATATTTTTACCCCATGCTTGGCATATTTTTAGATGATTTATCATAATATTTAGTGGATTTGATGCTCCTAATCCTTTAATTTCATGTTTTATTGTAGATGAGCATAGGAAAGCGAAAAGTACAAGAAAAATGTCAAAAATAGACAAAATAGGTTTATTTCAGTACTTCACACGGCCTAGACACTTCTATGCGGGTAATCCACACATCTGTGTACGACACACGGGTAATCCATACGCCCATGTGTCATGTCCGTGTCGACATTAAACCACATCAAAATTACAGACGGCCTGAGCACCTTCACACGGGCGTGACATACGGTCATGTCCCTGTCGAGCCCAAGACTAATTCTATTCAGAAAAGACTAATTCTGGCTATTTTGGGCACTCCTAAGTCTATATAAACACCCTAGAAGAGGATCAAAGTGGAGACGAAGAGTAGAAGACAGAAAATACTTGAAGACAACCATTGGCATCAGCTCGAAAGTAGAATTTACATCAAGATTGAAGATCTCCATTCAATTTCTACTGAAGTTTTTGGGTTTCTTTATGTTTTGTTGTTTTCCCAATTTTGAGATGTTTTTCCCTATCATTATGAACTAAATTCCCTAAATACCTAGGGAGATGAAACCTAAGACAAATCTTATCATCTTTTGAATTATATGATAAATACTTATTCTTATTCTTAATTATGAGTTTTAATCCTTGCATTAATATTTCAGGATATTAATTCAGGTCTTGATGTGCTTATTCAGTGGAGCAAGAGTCCCTGTTTAAGAATAGATCTTCTATAATTAAGCGAAGTTGCATGCAATCTTAGAGATAGAACGACATAAACCTGCCGGATTAGAGTCAAATCTAATAAGGGAATCCATAGATCGAGTTAATGCGATAATAGAGGTTTTAATTAGAAAGAGATTTTAATTAATCAACCTAGCGTCAGTTTTTTTTAGTCTTGAGAGAGATATTAACATAGGCTAGGGATTTCTACAGATTAAGTCAAGTGAATAAATTGTCTAATTCAGAAGTAATAAGTGAAGTCTAGGCGGACTCTTCCTTGGGTATTGTCTTCTCCGTCGGTTTTCCAAAAGTATTTTCCAACTTTTATCTCTGTCGTGCTCTTAGTTAATTAGATAGTTAGATCTTAATTTAAAACACCATTTTAATTCTTAAGCTAGATAATAAAAAGATAATAATTACTAGTACTTTTAGTCCTTCTGGATACGATATTTTCGGTCTCACCATAAATATACTACTGTTCGATAGGTGCGCTTGTCTTAGTCGAATTTTTTGTCAGTTTAGCGACCATCAAGTTTTTGGGGCTGTTTCCGGGGACTAAGATATTAGGAACGATTGAATTTTATTACTTTATCCATTTTTTTATTTTTATTTCCATTTAATTTTGTTTTTATTTTTACTAATTTTTCTTTCATTTGCTTCTGGCAGGTTTTTATAGTTTATGACTAGAAGTAACCCGTCAGGACCTCTACTTTTTTACAGCAAAATTGAAAGCACAGCTCGTAGAAATCGTAGAGAGATAAGGCGAAGTCTATGATATGTAGAGGAAGAGCAAGAGCACGACACCAATAATACCGAGGAGATGGCTAAAAATCAAAATAATCTGCTGCCTCCTGTGGTTGTCGTAAATCTAGTAAATCAGAATTCTGCTCCTCGTACTGTGTATGATTATGCTAAACCTACTTTAACAGGAACTGAATCGAGTATAGTTAGACCTGCTGTTGCTGTAAATAATTTTGAACTAAAACCTAACACGATTCAAATGATACAACAATTTGTTCAGTTTGATGGTTTGTAGGACGAGGATCTAAACACTCATTTAGTTAATTTTCTAGAATTCTGCGACACCTTTAAGATCAATGGCATTTCTGACGATACCATTCTCCTTCGATTATTTCCCTTTTCATTATGGAATAAGGCTAAACACTGGTTGAACTCGTTACCACGAGGGTCAATCACTACTTGGGAACAAATGACCGAAAAATTTTTGCTTAAATATTTTCCGTCGACTAAAATGACAAAGTTGAGGAATGATATCTCTTCTTTTGTGCAGATGGATTTAGAAACACTTTATGATGCATGGGAGAGATATAAGGATTTATTGAGAATGTGCTCTCACCATGGGTTACCTCTTTGGCTACAGGTTCAAACTTTCCACAATGGTCTGAATCCCTCAACTATACAAATGATCGACGTAGCTACTGGTGGAACTATCAATAGACACCTGAAGAGGCTTATGAGTTCATAGAAGAGATGTCACTGAACAATTATCAGTGGCAAGTCCTAAGGACAAAGCCGACAAAAGCAGCCGGCATTTTTAACGTCGACTCGGTTACTATGCTTTTAAATCAGGTAGAACTTTTGAATAGAAAGATTGATGGTTTATTTGGTTCTACATAGGTACACCCAATAATGCAGTGCGATGCAAGTGGAGGTGGAACGAGCAATTCAGAATACCCACCCTACGATTCCACCATGAAGAACGAGCAAATAAATTATATGGGTAATAATCCTTGACCTCAAAATAATCCTTACAGTAACACTTATAATGCAGGTTGGAGGAACCACCCAAATTTATCATGGGGAGGCTAAGGGAATTAGAGACCACCACCCCATTCAGGCTTCCAACAACAACCTTCCCAGTAAGAAAAAAATCGAACCTTGAAGAGATGATGACGAAGTTTTTTTAAATGGCGGAAACTCGTTTTCAAAACACTGAAACTACACTTAAAAATCAACAAGCATCAATTCAAGGGCTCGAGAATCAAATAGGACAGCTGGCTAAGATGATTTCAGAGAGACCACAAGGGAGTCTGCCTAGCAACACCGAACCCAATCGAAAAGAGCATGTGAAAGCAGCTACCCGAAGGAGTGGAAAAGTGTTAACTGAATCTGAAAAGAAGCTACTACAAGAAGCTAATAGGAAAGAGGATGAGGAGGTAAAACCCAAAATCAGTGAAAAACCGTTGCTGAAGGAATATAAACCACCAATCCCATATCCAGCAAAGTTGAAGAAAGACCGCATGAATGCACAATTCGGTAAATTTCTTGAACTTTTTAAACAGTTGCATATTAACTTACCTTTTGTTGAAGCTATCTCGTAGATGCCTACATATAAAAAATTTTGAAGGAGCTTCTAACAAATAAAAGAAAGTTTGAAGAGTTGTCTACAGTAAAACTCAACGAGGAGTGCTCGGCCATACTCCAAAATAAACTACCAACCAAACTGAAAGATCCAGGAAGTTTTACTATTCCCTACTTAATTGGTAGTTTAAATGTTGAGAAGGCACTAGCTAATTTAGGCGCTAGCATTAATTTGATGCCTTACAAAATGTTCAAGCAACTTGGCCTTGGGGAACCAAAACCTACTAGGATGAGTATTCAACTAGCTGATAGATCTGCTAAATATCCTAAGGGTATTATTGAAAATGTATTAGTAAAAGTAGATAAATTTATATTCCCTGTTGATTTTGTTGTGCTTGACATGGATGAGAATGTTGAGGTGCCTTTAATTTTAGGTCACCCATTTTTAGCCCCTGTTAGGGCTGTTATTGATATGGGTGATGGTAAACTTGTGCTTAGGGTAGGTGACGAAGAGACTATTTTTAAAATTAATGATGCCATGAGATTTTCTAGAGAACAAGATGACTCTTACTATTTTATTGATTTTATTGATCATGCTATTCAATATTGTAATCGTTTATAAGGACATGTTAGAACTGAGTCTTGTCCAAGGAGAGGAGGTAAATGACAATGATTCTGTGTTAGGTAAGACAAAAGCTGAATTAAATTCTAATGAGTCTTCAATGAGACAGAAGAATTATGAGGGTATTAAGGTAAACAATGAATTAAAATTAAAACCCTCTGTTGAAGAACTTTCTAAATTGGAATTGAAGCAACTACCAAATCACTTAGAATATACGTTTTTTGGAAATAATTTCATATTACCAGTGATTATTGCTTCAGATTTACAGCCAGCCAAAAAGTACGAGTTACTTTAAGTATTGAAGGAGCATAAAAGAGCTATAGCTTGGAAGATTTCTAACATAAGAGGGATAAGTCCTTCTTTTTGCACACATAAAATTTTAATGGAAGTTGAATATAAACCTTGTGTGAAAGCTCAAAGATGACTGAATCCTAACATGAAAGAAGTCGTAAAAGCTGAGGTAATTAAACTTCTAAATGCTGGAATTATTTATCCTATTTCTGACAGCCCTTGGGTGAGTCCTGTGCAGGTCGTCCCTAAAAAAGGAGGCATGACTGTTGTGGCTAATGAGAAGAATGAATTGATCCTAACACGAACAGTCACGGGATGGAGAGTTTCCATTGACTATAAGAAATTGAACGATGCCACAAGAAAAGATCACTTTCCCGTACCATTCATTGATCAGATATTGGAAAGATTATCTGGGCATATGTATTATTGCTTCTTAGATGGACTCTCTGGTTACTTCCAAATCCTAATAGCTTTTAAGGACCAAGAGAAAATGACATTTACATATCCATACGGTACATTCACTTATCGATGAATGCCTTTTGGATTATGTAATGCCCCTGCTACTTTTCAGCGATGCATGTTGGCCATTTTTGATGAACTCGTAGAAGACATTATAGAGGTATTTATAGATGAATTCTCGGTATTTTGTAACTCTTTCTATATTTACCTTAAAAATTTAAAATGAGTTCTAATGTGATGTGAAGAAACGAACCTTGTACTGAATTTGAAAAAATGTCACTTCATGGTTCGTGAAGGGATTGTGTTAGGCTACAAAATTTCTAGCAAGGGGATCGAGGTTGACAAAGCGAAAGTTGAAACTATTGAAAAATTACCTCCACCTAGTTTAGTTAAGGCTATTCGAAGTTTTTTAGGTCATGCTGGATTTTATAGAAGATTTATTAAAGATTTTTCTAAAATAGATGAGCCTTTAACGAATTTACTAGAAAAATATGTGCCTTTCAATTTCAATCAGGAATGTTTAGAAGCATTTAATACTCTTAAGGATAAATTAATTAATGCTCCAATTGTAGCTGAACTTTATTGGAATTTACCCTTTGAACTAATGTGTGATGCGAGTGATTTTGTAGTAGCTGCGGTTCTTGGACAGAAAAAAGACAAGTATTTTCAACCGATCTATTAGCAAGACATTAATAGCCGCATAAAAAAACTATACGACGACTGAGAAAGAATTATTGGCTGTGGTTTTTGCATTCGATAAATTTAGACCATATTTAATATTATCTAAAGTTGTCGTATACACTGACCATTCAGCTCTTCGATATCTCCTTTCTAAATCAGATGCAAAACCTCGACTACTAAGATGGATATTATTGTTGCAGGAATTCGATTTAGAAATTAAAGATAAGAAGAGAGCAGAAAATCTTGCAGCAGGTCATCTATCCAGATTAGAAAACCCATATCTTAAAGAGTTTGACAAACATGAGATAAATGACTCGTTCCCTGAAGAACAACTCTTTGCTATATCTGACTCTGAGGAACCTTGGTTTGTAGACATTGCGAATTATTTAGCTGCTAACATTACACCAAAAGGGTTGACACATCAGTAAAAGAAATGATTCTTTACTGATGTGAAAAACTACTTTTGGGAAGATCCTTTTCTTTTATAGATCAAGTCATTAAAAGATGCATTACGAAGTCAAAAGAAATTAAAATCTTGGAACATTGCCTGCCAGGACCAACTAGAGGACATTACAGTGGGACTAAGACCGCAAATAAAACGCTCGAATCAGGTTTTTATTGGCCCACGCTATTGACTAATACCACACATAAAACGCTCGAATCAGGTTTTTATTGGCCCACACTATTCAAAGACACCAACAGGTATGTTACTTCTTGTGATAAATGCCAACGAATAGGTAATATCTCTAAACATGACGAAATGCCTCAAACGTATATGCTTTCATGTGAAATATTTGATGTATGGGGTATTGATTTTATGGGTCCATTCCCTAGTTCATTTGGGAATAAATACAACTTAGTAGCCGTTGATTATATGTCCAAATGGGTGGAAGCCCAAGCTTTACCTACTAATGATGCTAGAGTAGTGGTGAGGTTCCTTAAGAAACTTAGTGGTGAGATTCCTTAAGAAACTCTTCTCTCGATTTAAAACACCTAGAGCAATTATCAGGGATAAGGGTATTCATTTTTGTAATGCTTAATTTGATAAAACCATTAGGAAATATGGAGTTTACCACAGAACAGCTACCCCTTACCATCCTTAAACTAGTAGACAAGTCAAAGTAGCAAACTGAGAGCTTAAACGTATCCTAGAAAAGACTGTAGAGTCAAACAGGAAGGATTGGGCAATGAAAGTAGATGATGCTTTATGGGCTTATAGAACTGCTTTTAAGACCCCCATAGGAACATCTCCTTACAAACTTGTTTGCGGGAAAAGTTGTCATCTACCATTCGAATTAGAGCATAATGCATTTTGGGCTATAAAATTCCTAAAATTTGATCCCAAACTCACAGGTGAGAAGAGATTGATGCAGCTAAACGAGTTAGATGAATGGCGAGATAATGCATATGAGAACTCACGATTATACAATGAAGCAATGAAGCGCTGTCATGATACTCGTTTAAAGCAACACAAGTAATTTGAAGCTGGAGATCTTGTCCTGCTATACAACTCAATGCTCAAATTGTTTCCTGGGAAGCTGAAATCACGATGGTCAGGTCCTTTCATAGTCTAAACTGTTTTTCCATATGGCACAATAGAGGTAAGTCATCCAGCCTAAGGCATTTTCAAGGTAAACGGACATCGTCTTAAACTTTATAACGATAAGGATTTTAAAGATAATAGAGAGGAGCTACGGCTCCACGAACCTGCCTAAATATGACCACAAGGTAAAATCGAGCTTAGACTTTAAATAAGCACTCCTCAGGAGGCAACCCGAGCACTAACCCCACTAAATAACTTTATTTTTCTTTCATTTGACATAGTTTAAGTGCAGGTATTTTTTACCCACACGGCCTGACACACGAGCGTGTCCTAGGCCGTGTGCTCACCACATGTTGGAGATATGGACATGCCTGGAGTCGTGTAAACTCTTAAAGCCTTAGTGTTGACATTCGACAGTGGCGAACACGGCCTGGACAAACGGGCGTATCCATGGCCGTGTTAAAATAGGACACGTATTTTCCCAAGTCAAGGTGACACACGGGCTGCGATAGCTAGCCACGGCCGTGCGATACGACCGTGCGAACCACATGGCTGCAGGACACGAACGTGTCTCAGACCGTGTTAAAACTATACTTTAATTTCCCAAAAATCAGCAGAGGCACGGAATGCGTTAAATCACCACGATCATGCGATGAGGCCGTGTAATCCATACGGGTATGACACACGGCCATGCCTGAGGCCGTGTGGGGACCTGAGCACACACTTTGAAATTTTCAACAAGTCAGAATGGAAAACAGGAAAATCCCACGATCGTGCCTGGAAGCCATGGGCAATCCTGACTACAAGAACACGGGCGTGTTGGAACTCACACAGGTATGGGAGAAGCGAACGAATGAGCACACGGTCGTGCGACGCAACCGTGTGTGCCACACGGCCTAGACACTTGGGCGTGTCCACAGGCCGTGGGCGACACTAACTTAAATCATCAGACCACAAGCACAAATTAAGACACGGGTGTGTTGGAACTCACATGGGCGTGGGAGAAGTGAACGAACGAGCACACAGCCGTGTGAGACAACCATGTGTGCCACACGGCTTGGGTACACGGGCATGTCTAAAAAGCTATGTGCGATACTGACTTAAAATTTCATGAAAAACACGGGCTAAGAGTGAGGCACATGGGCATGGTACACAGCCGTGTGGCCCAACACGAGGCTTGCACGATCGTGGCCCCCTCATTTTCAAACCCTAAATCTTTCATATTTGAACCTCACTATTCACCCTTGCACTCATTTACTGTTCAGTTCCAAGAACACTAGCTGCCGTGGCAACCTAACCCCCACTTCTTCGACCACCACGCCTTATTTTACTTTGCCTTCCCTTCCCCTCTCCCTCGTCACACGACTTCCCCTCTTCCCCCTCATTTCTTTTCTTTTCTTTTCTTTCATTTTTATTTCCTTCCCCACCTTTCCCCACCGTCACTACCCCCCTCCTTCACCGCCACGCCCGCATAACCCTCACCCACGAACTCCACCTCCCCAAACTACTATCGCACGGCCAACCCTCCGACCACCACCAACCATCGTTTCCCATTTTCTTTAACTCATTTATGCTCTATTTTATTCTTTTAATTTTGATTATTATTCTGTTAACTTTAGTTTTTAACATCCATCTTATTGGAAATTTATAACTATTGTTATTGCATTCATTTTAACCATAGCATAGGATAACTTGATTTTTCTTTTATTACTTTGATTCTTGATTTTATTCACTGATTCTAAATAATAGGTTTTTTCGATAGTTTTTGGTTTGGTTAGTAGTTAACTATGATAAGATTCTCTTACTTATTCCTCACCATTAGGTGCATTAGATGTTTTGAATTCATTTGGCATACATTGAGTTCCATTTCATATACTGTGAGTTTTTGCACTTGTGAACATTAATGCATATAGGAATAAATGTTACATGATTTACTTTTAACCTTCTCGATGCATTTATTGGATGTTGTGTTTGTTTTTATTTTGCTAATATTGAAATATTTTATCTTTCAGGACTCATTATGACAAATACACGCGGAAAGACCAAAGTCGTAATCCCTGCTTCTAAAAAGCAGAAGGGTCTAGGAGTGACATCCTCAAGTGCGACCATTGAGATACGCTATCCCTTTCTCCAATTCCCACTAGGACCTCAGAAAGAGTTATTTCAGATTCTACGTGCTCGACCCATTGGCGTGGGTCAGTGCATCGACTGGGCTTCATTGGAACAAGTCCATCTTGCTGACTCAGTTCGGGCCCTCCTCACTACCGCTCCTTGGGACCATTTCTTTGAAATTATTAAGCCGACATACCTCGAGTTCATTTTGGAACTTTGTTCGACATTTTAGTTACAGATGGTTATGTCAGAGTTTGACAACCCAGGCATAGTCCAATTCCGTCTTGGCAGTTTAGTGCGTCAATTGAGTGTCCCAGAATTCGAAGTTGTCTTGGGACTTTTTACAGAAAACTTTATGGAGGCCGACAATTTTCCCCATCTCCACCGTCACATTCATTACGCACCTTCCTCATGTTGGGCAGCCCTCATTCCTGCTACGGGCATCTATGACCCCAGTCGCTCCAAGGCATCGGCTCTCTCTCTAGCATTGCGATATCTCCACGCCCTTTTAGCTCACACCTTAACATGGCGACGAGAGAGCACTGGCGTCGTTAATACTTACAACACATACTTCTTATGGAGCATGAGGCAAGGGCATTTTTCGATCTCGCATACTTCATCGCCCTCGCCTTTCACCATCAGACCGAACGGCACAGAAAGGGAGTCATCTGCATCAGCCCTTACGTGACTCGTCTAGCTCGACACTTTGGGCTCCTGAACACATTGACGCAATTCCCATCACTCACACTCATCGGTCAAATGTCCCCACAGGGCATCTCAAGTATGCTCCATATGAGGATGATAGAGCGTCACCGTGGATTCGATCCTCCTCAATACCGATTAGCACGAGCCACCGATCAAGATGACCCTGAGGATATTAATGATGATATCCCTTCCTTTCATGAGAACCTACCTTCTCAGCCACCGCCGAGTCACAGACCAGTTCATGCGGCTGCTTCATTGACAGAAATTTCTGACCACCTAACTTGATTCAAGCAATATCCGCTCAGTGATTCGACAGTTTAGAGGCGACTCTGCAGCAGATTTGCCAGCATTTTCACATTTTGCCTCCAGCACCACCACCTCAAGATCCAGCTGTCGATGAGGACTTTTGAGTTTAATTATTTTCACTTTGTTTTTCTTTTCCTTTCGTTTTTATTTTTATTTTTATTTTTCATGTTCTAAAAAACTTTTATTAGTATATTTTGAACCCCTTAATTATATGGCTGTTCCTTTATGAGTAACCATAACAACCCCATCGATATAACCCCCTAAAACATTACTGGTGATATCGCAGTTTCAAAAGGTTTAGTCGATTAGTGCTACTTAGGAATATACAAACAATCCTATAGGGACAAATAATCCACAACTGCCATGTCCTACTCGACTGCCACCACGACACCGACCACCATGATAACCTCTTTGATTGGAGTTGTGATTGTGGAACCCAACCTCTGCCACCACCTTTACCTCTACCTAGTTACACATGCACTTCATGTCCAATGTTTATAAATCTGCTTTATCTATTCCAAGGATTACATCCAAATTCAGGGCAGTTTCGTTTCTCCCCCTCTTTTATGATATTATGCTTATATTATTATTATCTATCTTTGTACATTGAGGACAATGTACATCTTAAGTGTAGGGAGGTTATTTATATGATTATCAGAAAATCTCTGAATTATGTCTTGTTCTCAAATAATTTTCTCATATTATTATTAGTATGAATTTTGATTGATTTATGGTTCTTATTGATATGTTTTGGATTAAAACATAGGTAATTGTGCTTTGATTTTTTAAACCTTAGGACAATAGAGAATCAAGCATGATAAGTTGACTTTTGAAAATTAAAATTGCTAGGTTGTTTCCCTGAATTGAGGTATTATCTTGAAGTTTGAAATTTACAGGATTGACATCAAAAACCCATAATTTTTGTGAGATTTTGAGCCTTTTAGAGCATATATCTTTCTTGCTCACTTTTATTTATGGTTATGAGTGAGTCAATACTGATTTTTCATTCTAGAACTTGCATTGATTATACATGTCGAGACCACACCTTTGATTTGATATACTAAGATGATAAAGGCACTTAGGTTTTAACCCACTTACTCCATAAAAAGCCTACCTACATAATTAACCTTTATTGAACCCCTTTGAGCCTTGAACATTGTTTCTTGATTTCCCTTTAATGATAACCCACAACTTAACCCTTTTTGATTCGTTAAGAATTTCTCCCTTTTTATTGACTCCCTTTTTATCGAGATTTGATTTGATTAGTTACCTAACTATGTTCGTTCATTTCAGTTGCTGAATTATTTGTTCTTATGTACTTTGTGTTCTTATTCTTAAGAAAAAGTATATTTATATATTCATGTAATTACATATTGGTATTCTTCCATTATGAGCTTGGATAAGTTAAAGTTACTATATTGAGAAAAAAGCTCACTTCATTAGTTTTGGATAGTTTTAATTCTGGCACTTGTTTGTAATTCAGTAATTAGCTTTATTTTTCGAAGTTTGGTAATTTATTAAATCAATTTCGATTCTAACCATGTTTTTCAGCCTTTATCCACACCTTTAACCCAAGCCCCGTTACAACCCATTAAAGACCTTTTGATTTGTGTATCACATCATTTTATAGTGGTGGAGATTTGATTTTCATGCAAGCCTATGGTAATAACTTTTCATGTTTGACTATTGAGTGCTTAATCATTGAACCTTAAACACTTTGAGTGATTTGAGTGAATCTTTAGTGAGGATGTCAACCCTTATCGATTTGGAATTAAAGGTAATTACTTAGATAAATGGAGATACCTATGATTTTATGATTAAAATGCTCAACTTGGATTGTTTGAAACTTTAATATTCTTTTAGTTGAATTTTTAATGTATAATTATCTGTGGATTATTTCGAAACATTTTTTATAAAAATTATAAGTTGAGAAGAATGAATTTTAGTTGTGAGTGAGGATTTTGCTTGAGGACAAACAAATGCTTAAGTGTGGGGATACTTGATAAACCATAATACATATATATTTTTACCCCATGCTTGCCATATTTTTGGATGATGTATTATAAGATTTAGTGGATTTGATGCTCTTAATCCTTTAATTTCATGTTTTATTGCAGATGAGCATAGGAAAGAGAAAAGTGCAAGAAAAAGGCCCAAAACGGATAAAATGGGTTTATTTTAGTGCTTCACACGGCCTAGACACTTCCACATGGGTAATCCACACGCCAGTGCGCGACACACGGGTAATCCACACGCCAGTGTGTCATGGCCGTGTCGACATTAAACCATATCAGAATTACACACGGCCTGAGCACCTTCACACTAATCCACACGTCAGTGCGCGACACACGGGTAATCCACAGGCCAGTGTGTCATGGCCGTGTCGACATTAAACCACATCAGAATTACACACGGCCTGAGCACCTTCATACTGGCGTGGCATACGGTCGTGTCCTTGTCGAGCCCAAATCTAATTCTATTAGAAAAAGGCTAATTTTAGGCTATTTTGGGCATTCCTAAGTCTATATGAACACCCTAGAAGAGGATCAAAGGGGAGACGGAGAGTAGAAGGCAGAAAATACTCGAAGACAGCCATTGGAATCATCTCGGAAGCAGGATTTACTTCAATATTGAAGATCTTTATTCAATTTCTACCGAAGTTTTTGGGTTTCTTTATGTTTTGTTGTTTTCCCAATTTTGAGATGTTTTCCCCCATCATTATGAACTAAATTCCCTAAATACCTAGGGAAGATGAAACCTAAGACGAATCTTATTATCTTTTGAATTATATGATAAATACTTGTTCTTATTCTTAATTCTGAGTTTTGATCCTTGCATTAATATTTCAGGATATTAATTCAGATCTTGATGTGCTTATTCAGTAGAGCAAGAGTCCCTGTTTAAGAATAGATCTTCCATAATTAAGTGGAGTTGTATGCAATCCTAGAGATAGGACGACATAAATCTGTCGGATTAGAGTCAAATCTAATAAGGAAATCCATAGATCGAGTTAATGCGACAATAGGGGTTTTAATTAGAAAGAGATTTCAATTAATCAACCTAGCGCCGTTGTTTTTAGTCTTGAGAGAGATATTAACATAGGCTAGGGATTTCTACGGATTAAGTTAAGTAAATAAATCGTCTAATTTAGAAGTAATAAATGAAGTCTAGGCGGACTCTTCCTTGGGTATTGTTTTCTCCATCGGTTTTCCAAAAGTATTTTCTAACTTTTATCTCTGTCGTGCTCTTAATTAATTAGATAGTTAAATCTTAGTTTAAAATACCCCTTTAATTCTTAGGCTAGATAATAAAAAGATAGTAATTACTAGTACTTTTAGTCCTTATGGATACGATATTTCCGGTCTCACCATAACTATACTACTGTTCGATAGGTGCGCTTACCTTAGTCGAATTTTTAGTTAGTTTAGCGACTATAAAAAAAATGGAGACCAAGATTGAATCATTAAATATTGACCAAAGATAACCTAAGGTCTATCTATAAGAGCATTTGCATAGTCTTTTATCATTCTAAAATTTAACAAGATAGTAATCATTCACTAAATCCATCAATTGAATGGCACTGATTGGCTTTCAAAGAACTTAAATCTTATTGAGGAGCACATCAAAACCAATTCTATGTCCCAATAATTTGATAACCATAATCTTTGACATAGTAGCATCAAGAAGACTATGCACGTGTTTGGAAAAACAGATTGAGGGCACTCCATCAGTTAAACCTATGATTATATCACACTCCCTAAGGTCTATGTCTTCCACCTTGAAAGCCACATTCTTCCTCTTGTTAGATCTCGAATTACCAATCAATATATCCCTAAAATAAGTCTTCTACTCCTCTTACAAAAAGGCCCTTTAAATCCATCAACCTTCCCTTTATTAATGCCTTCCCTAAGATCTAAAGCTTGACTAGCTATATCTCCCATGTCTGACTCCTCCACCATCACACATTTATAATCCTTTGCTCCAGATCCTGTGACAACTTCCATCAATAAAACTTGTTTTCTTTGATTTTCTTTTTACCCTTAAAGTTTATAATGTTAACACCAAAACTAGAATATAATGTGGATTAATTTACTCTGTCATGAATAATGCGATAACGTTTCAAAAAAATTTTAACTACAAAATTGACCCTTTAATTATATCAATTTTCAATTAGGTATCTAAAGTTTTTTTTGGGAAGTGGTACATAAATGATCAATTTCATCTCATTTTATATAAAAAAAATATACAAAATCCAATAAAAATGTGACACATGTCATGTTCTTATGGTTGAAGTTTTATTTTGGTGTAAAATTAGACGAAATAATACTTTTGACAAAAAATTTGTAGGTAAATTGGAAAAAAAAGTATAATGTAAGGGCTAATTTTAGATTTAAGCCAGAAACTCAAGAGAACCTTCGATAGCCATAACACCAGTAAATCTTATCCTCCAATCTCAATCCGCGCGTATTTCCACGCATTTCCATTTCGTATTCCTTTCAAAATATCTCCTCACGCGCTTTGCTCACCATCCCGCTCTCTTCAGCTCCTCACCGTCGACTCCTCCTTATCTTTTACTCCAAAACCTTTTTTCGATGGCGGATCCAAGCAACCTCTCAGCTGTTTCCTCCGAAGATGCGGCGAAGTTCGGTTTCACGCGCGATGAGATGTACTCCAGTAACCTTGCCGGCACCGTCAACCCGTACGACCGCCACTTGTTCCTCCGCCATAAGTCGTATAACGATTGGGCTTCCCGTGTCGAAGAGGACGGCCTCCCTAATCTCCTCTCCTCCGCTCTTAAGTCTCGCAAAAACGACATCCCAGTCAAGGTAAGTTCGTTTCGTTCTATCAGCTGTCGTTTACTTTTAAGGTTTAAAATTGTCAATTAATCGTAGTTCTATATTTTTCTTTTCCGATATAGACACTGTTGACGGTTATTGAAGGAGCGGAATCTGACGGAGATGTGTTAGTTTTCCCTGAAATGATCAAATACAAGTAAGCTTTCCTTTTTTGCACCTTTTTTTAAATTATAATAAATTTCTTTCTAAATGCTGTTGAATTTCCTTTTACTAGATCGGATGCTGTAAAACTTATAAAAGATGGAGCTGAACTTTACATTTTGTAACTTATAGGGTATGAATCTATTTTTCGTTCAGATGTTGAGTAAGAATCTGCTAAAATTTTTCTTAATGGAACTACTTTCTAGAAACATTTTTCATGTGGTCATCTAACTGTAAATCAGGAAATTAGCATTTCTTGAATTATGGTTAAATATTTAGTTTAATGGGCATGTGTCATGTACAGTACCAAAAAAAAAGGACATGTGCCAAAGTCTCAAGGCTGATTTTGGGGTTAAAAATGTAATCATTCTTCTGTAATTGTAGCTATGATGAGGATTAACATGTGTTTTGTTTATGTAATATTTTCTTATGTTTATTTGTTGAGTTGAGTTGAGATTTATTATTTTATTTTATTTCTTTTGTTTGTAAAATAATGAGAGAATGCTAAGATTATGAATGAAGGGATTTTAATGCTGATTCTCTTTTATTGTATTGATGGAAGGGGTTTGGCGGACTCCGATGTGGATGGTTTTGTTGAGGATGTGCTTGTGAATGGCAAGCCGTGGGCTTCTGGAGTTCAGGAAACATTGACTGGTTCATATATCTTTGTGTGTGCTCACGGTAATCGTGACAAGAGATGTGGTGTTTGTGGACCAGCTCTGATTCAAAAGCTGAATGTGGAGATTGAGTTGCGTGGACTGAAGGATCAGGTGTTTGTAAGTGCTTGCTCTCACATTGGAGGGCACAAGTATGCTGGGAACTTGATTATCTTCAACCTAGATTCTGAGGGAAAGATCACGGGCAACTGGTAATATCAGCATCAGCATCACTATGTCATTACGCTTCTATGTGTTGAATGGATTTTTATATTATTGGTCTTTTGCCTTCAATGGTTGCAGGTATGGCTATGTTACTCCAGAAGATGTGCCTGAGTTACTTGATCAGCAAATTGCAAAAGGAGAAATAATACAACGCCTTTGGAGGTTTGTGGTTTTTTTAATTTATGCTGTACTTAAGTTGGTTGAATCTGTAGTATTCCAGTTTGTTCTATTTCTGGGTACATTCTTCTATTGGAGACGAACTTACTACCTCAAAATTGTGTTAGAAGAAGTTTTGACCCATCAACTTTGTCACTAAGTACTTGAAATGCAGAATTTTGGAAGCTATTCAGTCACTGAAAGATTTCGTAGATTACTCTTAGTGCTGCAGCCATTGATTGACTTAACTTGCTCTCAAGGCAACCAATAGAATTTCATGCACATAACTAATAGTAATTGGCCCTTAGCTTTAGTTTGCCTAGAAAGATTTGGAATTCTGATTCCAAACACAGTGCTTGAATATTTTGTCCCTCATAAAACCAAGGTTTTCAGAACTGGACTGGTAGTTGAACCGGTCAGACCACCAGTTTTTGATTTGACCAGCTCATTCGGTTTAATTGAATAAATTGTTAAAACTTCATAAAAAATAAAAAAATATTTTTTAAAAAAGTGAAAACTGGTTCAACCAGTTTTTTTAGCTCAGTTCTGAGTGGTTCATGGGTCAACCGGTGAACCCCTCTCTCCGGACCAATACCCCGGCTGGTTTCTGGTCCAACCGGTCTGATTGGTCAGTTCGTTATAAACAAAAATTGCCTAGAGCGCTCTAATGAAAGTTTTCTTTTCTGTCTGTGCTCCCTGTTTTTGGTAGGATTTTAGTAAAATCGTTCACATTACAACTGCTTATTTTACAGTGTGCCTTGCTGGTAGGAAGCTCCATGTCAATTGTGTGACTCATCGCATATGCCATACTAAGCTTTCAATTGTTTCTAGTGTTATATTTTTCTGTTTTACTTAGTAAGTAGTGCACTTATAATCTTCTCAATTAAATGTAAGATGAAAACGTGTATAATCCATACATCTACAGGGGTCAAATGGGGGCTTCTACTGAAGGAGGTGATAAAACAGATGAACAGAAGCTTCCAAATGGGACTGAAGTGAAGGAAAATGAGAAGCACGAAGAAACTACTACTCAGAAGACAAAGGAAAATGTGGATGGTTGTTGTCAGGGTGCTAATGGGTTTACCTGTTGCATGACTGCTAGTTTGGAAGCAAATGAAAAAGAGAAAAGTGAAGAGCCAAGAGAAGTGTGTGGAAAGATTGGGATGTGCAAATTGACAAGCTGGGTAGAATCATGGGAGCAACATCACGTTCTTACAGCAGCAGCCGTGGTTGGAGTTGTTGCAACCGTTGCGGTGGCTTATAGCTATTATAGAAGGTCAGGCTGAAGCAATCCTTGTAATCCAATGTCTTACTGTTTGCTTGTGTGTTGTATACCCCTTTTTTTGGTCCCTGAGGCAAAATAGTTAGTAAAATAATCCTCCAAACCACAAACTTGTTTGGGAGATTGAAGTAAAATAATCCTCCAAACCACAAACTTGTTTGGGAGATTGATACTATAGTCACTTTTTACTATACAGGGATTTGAAGTACCAAACTTTAGCTGGTGTAGGGATGAAATATTACCTCCACTGGTTTTTTCCAGTTGATATCTGTTCAAAGTTAGATATTTCATTATATGTATGACTTTGTTTTTATTAAACATTATACGAATGGAGTTTGAGTGCTTCATCTTGACACAATAATCCTGGCTTTTGTGGAGATATTGTTTTCTTTCAATGATTTGCAGAAGAGTCTCTTTCAACAGGTTATAAGAAAGCCTTGATTCTCTTACTGGAGGGTCGTGTAATGAAGCTCTTATTTCAGTATTTTTTGCCCGTAGTGATGGCAATGGATGGTAAAAATCAATATCCAACATTATTTGATTTGATTTTTGTGGATTTGGATGCTAGTTTTACTATCCGTGGTGGATTCTCTTATATTTCTTATATTTGAATTGCTGCGGTTTTGGTTTGGATAGTGTTGGATATACGAATTCACGTAAATTAAAGATAACCTGTTTGAATTAAGTGCCTTTGCATTCACTGATGTTAGAAAATCAGGTTAAGCAGCACCAAATACCAGTATTTAATTACAGAGATTTCAATTACCTTTTTGAGTGAGCCTGAAATCTATAGGCTAAAGGGTTATCATCCTAAAGACCAACCTCAATGTTGAACCTGTAACTTTCTCTCCTTGCATCGCCTTCATAATCTGCTCTACAATGTCATGCTTTGATTGTTAACTTCTTGTCGATGCGTAATCTGAGCAATCCTGCTGAAGAATTAACAGCTTTCGAGCTGTATTCTAAGCTCTCCAGGTTCCAGCTACGGTGAGTTGAAGCAGTCTTGGCATTACACCTTCCATCAATATACTACATCTCCAGCATATACGACTCTTTGCACTTCTGGTGAACCCTCTTCTACTGCTTCCTCTAGAACCCTAATTGCTCCACCAGTCCCTTCTTGGATCGAGTTCTCTGACGAAAAAACAATGTTTTCTAGTAGTGCCATTGCTTTCTGTCAGCTTAGATGACTTTTCGCCTTTTCGGAACAATGGATAAGTTGAAGCAAGCTATATATTACACCAGAAGAAGCCATTTTGATGTAATTATCTGACGACAAATTGACAGATTCCAAAGCGTAGCTATAGCATCTGTAATTGCTTGCACGCTAAAGCTACTAATATTGTTTGGATCATCGTTTACCAGGTTCAGGATTTCTACAATGAAGCAATTACCAGCTTGTTAGCTGTGGAAGATGGCAAGATCAACATCGCAGCGATCATAAGTTGGGTCAGTTCCGGATTTCGGCATCGAAAAAGGTCCAACAATGCAGCAGGTATGACCCCAGCTTCTTCCACTGCCGGGGACAATAGAGAAGCTTCAATGGCTTCATCAACTTGTGACTGAAGCATTGAGATCAATGGTGAAATAATCCCTGTTGTTTCACCCAATCTATGCTATTGCTTGCTGCTTAATTTACCGAGTCGAATAGTAGCTCGAATCTGCAGTTGTTTGTCCAGAAATAGAGTTAAAAAGGTGATACATAATGAAAAAAATCATGATTAAAAAAAGGTAAAAGTAAAAAATTAATTAACGGACATGGAAAAATTTTCACTAAAAATGTAATAAATGCTAACCTGTTTGGGGTATGCATAATAATTATGTGGATATTAAAGATTGCTTAAGAAAATAAAAAGTAAATAGTAATTATAATTGAGATTGAGATATATTTTGGGTTTTCTATTATTTTCAAGATATAATGGTCGATTGGGCTATTGATTTTGGAATCTTCTAAAGATGTTTTACTTGTTTATTTTATTATGAAAATATAGCTTGTGGTGTTGCATGCATATTAAATTGAGATTTACTTTTTCTATTTTTGATTTTTTTTTCTCTATTTTCCTACAACAAACGACCCATGTTTTTCATTTCATGATGTACCTAATATAGGTTTTTTATATAAATATATTTTAAATTTTTTCATATCTATATGTATACTATACTACTAGGTATTAGGTAAACTTTGCTACCATGGAAAGTGTATTTTTTTCTTTTTGGAAATTTAATTAGTTGGATATTTTTTGGAAATTTAATTAGTTGGATAGTGATTTCAATATTTGGTATGTTAAATTTTATTTATTTTAATTGAAATCTAATTTTTTGTTGAAAGTTACTTTTCCATAAATTTGTGATTCCCACGGTAAAATGTAAGAATATTACTTTCCCATGTAAATTAGAAATTTAAAAATATCAAAACGAAATTAGTCTTATTTTATATTAGTTTAGGGTATTAGAATATAAACGAAGATGAAGCTATTGCCTCCTTCCTACTACTTGATTTTCTCTACAACAGATTTTTCAAAAGTAAGGTTTTTTTCTCTAATTTTATTTTGGGTAAATTACATCCAAGGTTGTTAAACTATTAGTAAGTTTATATTTTGGTCACTCAATTTTGAAAGTTACAAAATGGTTACTGAACTATTTGAAAGTTTTTACTTAAGTTACTAGGTTGTTAAAATCGTTGTTGTATGGGCTTCTCTGTTTGTACCAACTACAACAATCGAAAGCTTTCCTCTTTATCTTTTATAGTTCAGTTTCTTTTCATGAAATAACTTTGAATGTCACGAATCTGCGAACCAAAATCTGTATAACTTTTTTCTTCAATCTCAGATATTAACCATCATATAAACTTGTATCTAAGTTATATTCTTCTACTTGTCGATGGGAATCGATTTGTCATACTAATCGTAGAATCGTAGCTTGGAGTATGCTAGTTGGGCTTCTTTAAAAATAAACCTAACAACCTAGTGACTTAACAAAAAAAGCTTTTGTATAGTTCAGTGACTTAAATGAAAATTTTTGAATAGTTCAATGACTATTTTATAACCTTTTGAAGTTGAGTGACATAAATGTAAGCTTACTAATAGTTTAGTGACCTTGGATGTAATTTTCCCTTTTATTTTTTTATATGCGTATTTAATATATATTATATGGTTTATATACTATATTTATTTTCTATTATTTTTCTTTTTCTTTTAGTATATTAATTGAAAATTCAATTTTATTATAGTATTTATGAATCGAGCAAAAAGAAAAAAAATTAAGGTTAAGTTTGGCTCTAAGACTAATTTGACCGTAATCTTTTTGCATGATTTACCTTCAATTATGGTTTGTTGTATATAATTAAGAATTTTACTGAAATAATTTTCGAGCATTAGCAAATGATTGACAACTTATTTAAAAGTAGAATAGATAACACAATAGCTCAATCAAATACAAAAGCAATTATGTATCATATTCAAGTAAAATATCCAACATAAATTATGTTCATTGGAGCTTTGAGGAAAAATGTAAAAATTATCAATTAAATTTTAATACTAAATATGTATTTCAAATATGTGTTAAGAATTAAGTTTATTATAAAAATTAAATACATTAATATTATATTTTATTTAATAATGGTAAATTCATAAATCATCATTACATTTTTAGGAAAGTAATTAACAAACCAAATGTGATAATATAACTTTTCCAAGATTTTAATTAATATCTTTCAATATATACCAAAGTTGTAAAGTAATCTTATTGGTGTAAACTCGAAATTATATAGGATTTTTCTAATAATTTTTACCACTTTTTTACTTTAAAAAATATTAATTTTGAGTATTTGTTGATTAATTAAGTGAATTTTGCTTAAATTTTAATAATGAACATGAATTTATAAAGTATGCAAATTTATGCCTTTTTATATGGTTTTGTGCATAAAATTAAAGTATTTCATGTTATTTATTAATATGTTAAATTTACTGTAGCACCCCAAACCCGGCCCAGACGTTATGGCCGGATCCGACATGCCACATCGAAGCGTTCAAAACATTTTATATTATTGATCCAGAAAAAAAACCTACTTAGTGTTTTAAAAGATAATTTCATTATAGGTTAAAGTGAATGGAAGCTGTGCACCAGGTAGGAAACCGGAAAAGAGGAGGTGAGTCTATCGGACTACTTCAGTACCAAGCTCCCTTCGGATCCAATCCTAGACATACACACCGCCATTGCCACACCTTAACGTCATGTATATTTCTAGGAAACTGATTTGATTAAGTCATTTTTAGGAAAAGTGATTAATTTTGGAAAATACTTTCATTGCGGAAGCTTTGCTTGTTGTCGTGTTATTTTGAAATCAATTATTGTTTTTTTTTTGAAAATGTGCCCTAAAGCTATCCAATTTCAACAGTTAAAATAAGTAATACCTATCTTAGTAATACATATTAAAACCATCAAAAATAATTAAGCGGCCTTATTACATTTAAAAACCCAAACCTCAACGTAAATAATAGGATGTCCAGTTCACCAAAAGAAAACCAAACTTTCAGAACGGGTGGCCACTCCGAATTCCCTCACAGCTCAAGCCTATTGGGCCTAAGCCCATTCAGGTAACAGTGTTACTGGACCAGAGCCCTTTTCAGATTACAATAAACTGGGCCTTAGCCCCTTATTCAGATAATAGTATGGCCCATAGGCCCATTTCAAAATACATGCAACATCAATAAACATATGCAAGCCCATTTGGGGAGACTACTAAACCCACCAACCACTACACTCCACCCGAACCAGCCATACACTCCATGTGGGGAATAGCTCAACCCACCCAGCCCAACACTCCACAGTTGCAGCATTGCTGCTCAGTTAACAGTAAATTGAGGCAAAGCCTCCAGTACGTGGACAAGCCACTTTTAGTACTTCCTCCGTCAATCTCCCAATCCCATGCATCAGATAATAACAACATGGCATGCAGTAAATAACAACAGTCAAACATGCATTTAGGTCAATTTAACCCTAGGGGTATTTCGGTAATTTATCTACTAGGGGTAAAACTATACATTTTCCACTTTTAAAGGTATTTCAGTAATTTATCTATTTTAGGGTTTTTCATGCATATTCCTACCTTTCACGTACTAACAGAATCACTACCGAGGGTTCTTACCGAATTAGGCCCGTTGGCCCATCATTCCAATTTTGGCCCATTAAGCCCAAAAATATCGAGGGCACAGAAATCATGCACTTTGCAGTCCAAACATTGCAGCTTACCAAAAACATTAATCGATTTACCTCACGAGCATTCGCACACTCACAAATCTACAAAATACCAGTTTTCGGCATTTCGGCCTTTCGACTTTGCCAATCTAGACTAAGAAAGAGGGTGTTAGTTACACACCTGTTTGCGACGATATGCTGATGAGATCCACACATGAACTACCTACAATTGGATTACTAACACATTAATCTAACTATTCAAATACGAACTACGTATTAACCCCTTACAATATTCGGCCAACCACACCTACAGATCATAGTAAGCTTATAAGAAATCAATAAGCAACTTATTAACAAATTTTTGTCAATGTTTACCACATAATCATAATCACACTGCAAGCTGTTTTCCTGAACAACAGTCACTAAATCATTTATAACTGGAGCTACAAAACTCCAAATCAAGTGCCGTTAATTTTAACTGAAAATAGACTCATATATCTTCTATCCATAAAATTTTTAGAATTTTTGGTTTAGCCAATCAATACCATATTTTTCTTAAAGTTTCCCATGTTTCACTGTTTGACTAATCTGACCACTCTTCATTACGAATCAAATTTCTCATTGTACAGAATTCAAAATATGTTCTCGTTTATTTAATTTGAAAATAGAATCATTAAGCTTTAATTACATAATTTATTCAGCTTCTAATTCATCTCCCACAATTTATGGTGATTTTCAAAGTCACGTTACTGCTGCTGTCCCAAGCAGATTTATTACCAAATCACTCTTTCACACATAACTTGCATGCATGTTTTTTTTAAACATGTATATCACCAATCAATCATCACATATCTATGATTTTACTTAAGTATAATCTCCATTTCATCATTTTAAAGCACAACATATTAGCCGATATTTTCCCTTAGCATCTAAGCACATGCATGCTCATTTGTTTGGCTCAACTTCACATATCTTCCATTTTTCATCAAAAGAACATGAAACAACAACCATTTCCTTCATTTTAATTCATGACCAAATGCTCACAACACAACCAAAAACCAAAATATGCTTCAAGAGTTAAGGTAGAATCAAGAAGAACTCATGAACATCAAGATAGAAGCAAACTACCATGAACTTACCTTCAATTTTCTTCCCCAAGTGACCGAACATTCAAGAGCTTTCTCCTCTCCTTTCTCTTCTCTAACTTTTGGCTATGATGAACAAAGATGGACAAAACTTTGTTCTTTTCACCCCTTTTTTTAATAAAATTTCATATTTCATCCATTTAATTCTTTAATACAAAAGACATGAAATTCCCATCATGGAACATTTACCTAACCCATTATCATGGAACATTTACCTAACCCATTATCATGAAACATTTACCTAACCCATTATCATGGAACATTTACCTAACCCATTATCAATTTGTATCAATTTGTACCATAAATTATGGATACCAAGTGCACATTTTGTCTACAACAACATGATGGCTGGCCACTTCATGTAAAATGGGAGGTTTGTCATGCAAATCCTCCTATTTTGCACTCCTATTTATTTGGCCACTTCAATTTAGCATATAGCATTTTCAAACATTTTCACATAGGTTCTATTTCATAATTTCACCCCCTTTTTCTTATGGAACAAAAATTAACTAAAATTGCTGGGTTCTATCTTAAGCTTGGGCCTTCTAGAGGCCCACTAACATAATTAAACCTATGCCAACATTCATAGAATTCCTAAAAATTGGGGCGTTACATTTACTTATGAAGTGGGATTATAGAGTTGAATTTATTTTAATATTGCATGGACATGAGCTATTATTCTCATGTGTTGGACGACAAGACTAAGCTTAATGGGTCATCAAGATGCCACCTTTGATCCAATAAAAAAAAGATGATACATGTTGGCCAAGTCTACAAGCTAGTTGGGTCATTAACCGTCTAGTTCAAGAGAAGAGAGGCTGAATTCGACAACCACAATTGGGCAACCAATAAATCAATTTTGGGAAAATTATATGAAGTCCTCACACTTGGAAGAACATTGGAAATCAGCAAGATTTGCTTGAGAAACCGTCCACCCCTTGCATGATTCAAGCATGAACCAAACCACCTTTTCTTCCACATATCATGGCCAGCCATAGGACGGAGAAATCCAAAGGATTGTTGCTGATATTTTTAGTAAACTCTCCCACCTACTTCAATTATAATTACCACACCTATCTCACCTTTTCAATCATCCCTTACTCATCCCTTCATCCATCATTTGCACAACATTCTTCATTCTCTGTCTTACTCTCTTCATCCACCACGCCTATCATTCCATTTTTCCCTTAGTTTTTAGCTAGCAAAAGCCTTGAAGAGGTCATCTCTTGGCCGGCCATCTTGAGGAGCTATTCGTAAAAGTGCAACAGGAGAAGAGGAGGAAAACACCTTCAATCAGAGTACGAGAGACTGCCGACTTGAAATAGAGTTTATTCTTCCATTGTTTTAAAATGGTAGCTTAAATCTGTTTAGCTAGATTAATTGCATTAATTCAATGAGATTTATTTAATTCATATTTAAAGTGTCCATGCCTCAGTTGATCATGTTTTCAATTAAATTCAAGTATGTATTTCATACATACATGATTGGATGCATTAGAATTAGTTGAGCGATCCTAACCAGACGACATCTAGCGGACGCAATAGTTGAAAAGTGCATGTTTAATTTATATCCTAACCCAACTAAATTGAAGGTTCATAATAACTTTAACGAGCTCTATTATCTTGCATAGTTTTTAGGTTTATGTGATTAAACTGTTTCAAACCTAACCCATCCCTGTTACTTCACATAAATACTAAGAAACCCTTAGTTTAATATGATTAGTAAAATGCATATTTCACTAAGTATAAGATTCCGAAAGGACTTAATTTGATTTCCAAACTCATGAAAGATCGATTTTCCATGGAATGTTTTCCGAACACTGTTAAGCATGATAAAAATGAATCAAATTTATTAATGTAGTTATCCTAGCCTATTCATGTTATTGATTGTTGAAGTTGTGTTTCTGTTGCTAAATTCATTCATACATTTAGATAATTTTCATACTTAGATAAAATTGCATTAGGGATCAATTTTGCATCTAGTTAAATTAATCTAGTTTGATCATCATCACTCAAATTATTGTATTTTTATTACCAAATTGTTAAATTACAATTTTACAATTATTCAATTAACATACACAGTCCTTGTGGAGACAATAGCTCTTTTACTTACTTATTACTTGATAATGACTATGTATAATTGCACAAACCGAGCGTAATAAGTTTTTGGTGCCATTGTCAATTACTATCAACATAATAATTTTTTTGAAATTATTTTTCCAGATTGGTTTTTATCTAACTTCTAACCTTACTAATTTATTCTTTATTTTTTGTGATTTATTTTCAGGTGTTTATGAGCATAGATTGAATTATTAATATATTACTTGTAGACCTTGAGATCGAGCGGACATTTAGATAGAGAAGACGTTAGAAATCAGCTCAAAGACAAGTCGAAATGGACTCTAGAAATCAAAATTATGGAAAAGGTAATAGAGCCGATCATGTGCACAATCTAATTCTTATTGTTGATGATAGGGATCGTGCCATAAGACAATACACTATGCCACTTTTCAATGAATTAAATCTGGGAATTAAGAGGTCAGATATTAAGGCACCGCAATTCGAATTGAAACTAGTCATGTTTCAAATGCTTCAAACGATAGACCAGTTCAGTGGTATGCCCATGGAAGATCCACATATTTACCTTGGATTACTCATGGAGGTGAGTGATTCATTTAAAATAGCCGGTGTTACTGAAGACTCATTGAGTTTGAAGCAATTTCCATACTCGTTGCGAGATCTAGCACAAACATGGCTGAATTTGTTGCTACCAAGTTTAATATATACTTGGCAAGAATTAACAGAAAGATTTTTGGTTAAGTATTTTTCATTGATTAAGAACTCCAAGTTGCGAAATGAGATAACCATTTTTTCACAATTAGATAAGGAATCCATGTACGAGGCGTGAGAAATATTCAATGAGTTACTTCGTAAGTGTCCTCATCATGGGATTCCGCATTGTATCCAGTTGGAGACATTTTATAACTGTCCCAACGCACATATAGGATTGGTAATAGATATTTCTGCAAATGATGCGATTTTGTCTAAGTCTTATAACGAGGCTTACGGGATTATTGAGAAGATCACTAGCAACAACTATCAATGGACAACAAACCGATCAACTTCAGGAAGACGAATAGTTGGAGTGCATGAAGTGAACGCACTGACATCATTCTCAGCTTAAGTATCTTCTATTCATCAAAGTTAAAATAGTTTACCACTCATGGTTCTAATAATTTTGCAACTTAATCACCAAGTCAATATAATGTTTTTTGTGTATATTGTGGGGATAGCCATTCTTTCGAGAATTTCCCTTCAAACCCTGAGTTTGTTTGTTACGTAAGGAGTTGTCTCAAGACAAGGACCACAGTCCAACTTCTATAATCCTTCATGGCGTAATCATCTAAATTTTTCTTGGAGTAACCAAGGAAATGGACCGAACAACACCTACATGTAGTATAGACCCAACCAATCTCAAGGGTTTAATCAACAAGCTTCAAAACCACTTTAAGCTGAATCATCAAACAATTTGGAGGACTTGTTGAAGGCGTACATGGAGAAAAATGATGCCTTAATTCAAATTCAAGTAGAAACATTGAGAAATCTAAAGAACTAGTTAGGTCAGTTAGCTATTGAGCTTCGTAATAGGCCAGAAGGAGTTTTTCCAAGTGATACAAAAAATCCAAGGAATTTTGGTAAGGAACATTATAAGGTAGTTGCATTACGAAGTGGTAAGATTTTGGAACCCAAAGAGGTTGTGATTGAGGATGAGCCTATTAAGAAGGAGAAAAGTCAACCAACAGTTGAAGTTCCTACACCAGAAAAGCTAGATGCTGAGAAATCTGATGAGGTAAAATCTAAACTAGTGCATTCTGATAAGTTAACACCTTCTTTTGCAGATTTACCTCCTCAGAAAAGTTGTCTGATTCAACCTAGAGTTCCATCACCTCCATATCCTCAAAGACTCCAACAGTATAGGCAAAAACAATAGATGTAATTCAAGAAGTTCTTGGATGTTCTAAAACAACTTCACATCAACACCCCGTTAGTGGATGCTTTAGAGCAAATGCCCAATCATGTGAAGTTTATAAAGGATATTCTATCCAAAAAGAAAAGACTTAGTAAGTATAAGATGGTAGCCTTAACAAAGGAGTGTAGTGCATTCCTACAAAACGAGCTACCTTTGAAACTAAGGGACCCTGGAAGCTTTACTATACCCTGTAATATCGGAGAATCTTACTAGGGTAAAGTTTTGTGCAATTTAGGAGCAAGCATCAACTTGATTCCCAAATATATTTTCAAACTGTTGGGAATAGGTGAAGTAAGAGCCACTACTATGACACTTCAACTAACATATCGATTTTTAGCATTTTTCGAGGGAAAAATCAATGATATTTCAGTAAGAGTTGATAAATTCATTTTTCCTGCTGATTTCATTGTTTTAGATTTTGAAGTAGATAAGGAAGTGTCAATTATCATTAGGGGACCTTTCCGGGAAGAATATTGATAGGCGTACAAATAGGAGAACTCATGATGAGTGTTTAGAAATGTTCTTAAAGCTATGAAATTTCTTGATCTAATAGATGAATGTTCAATAATGGAGGAGCTAGAAACCTTAGTTTCTATAGAATAGGAGAACAATTTTGAAGACCCATTGAAGAACACTTTAAGGTTTGAGCCATTAGAAGATGAAAAAGATAATGAAAACATGGCTTTGATGGAAGCCAATCCGAGGGATTATGTTCAACCAGCACGGTTTGAACCACTAGAATTAGAAGTTCGAGAATTTACACAGCCAAAGTTGTCAATCAAGGAACCACCCAAACTCGAACTTAAGGTTCTTCCTTCCCATTTAAAATAAGTTAATTTAGGTAACTGTTCTACCTTGACTGTGATTGTTTCAATAGAATTAATAGAATACCAAAAGAAGCATCTGATTATTGTTTTAAAAAAATTTAAAAAGGCAATTGGTTGGACCATAGCTGACATTCGAGGTATAAGCCCTTCCTTCTGTATGCACAAGATTATTTTAGAGAAAGGTGAGCAAGCTAGAATCAATGGGCAAATGAGACTTAATCCTATCATGAAAGTGATAGTACAGAAGAAAGTGATCAAATGGTTAGATGCGGGAATTATCTACCCCATCTTAGATAGTTCATGGGTAAGTCCAATACAATGTGTACTAAAGAAAGGTGGAATCACGATTGTCAAGAATGAACGTAATAAGTTAATCCTAGCGAGAACTGTCATGGATTGGACAATCTGTATTGACTATAAAAAGTTGAACAAAGCCATTCGAAAGGATCATTTTTTGTTGCCTTTCATGGATCAGATGTTAGATCGATTGGCAAGTAACAAATTTTTTTTCTTTTTAGATGGATATTTGGGATACAACCAAATAGTTGTAGCTTTGGAAGACCAACATAAAACCACTTTTACTTGCCCGTACGATACATTTGCTTTTAGGTGAATGGCTTTCAGCTTATGTAATGCACCTGCCACATTTCAGCGGTCTATAATGGCAATTTTCACTGATATGGTGGAAAATTTTGTCAAAGTTTTCATGGATGTTCTTTTTTTTTGGCAACACTTATGATGTTTGTTTGAGTAATTTGGCTAAGATACTAAAAAGATGTGAGGAGATGAATCTTGTCCTTAACCGGGAGAAATGTCATTTTATGGTTAAGGAGAGAATTGTCTTAGGACATAAAATTTCCAAAAACAGGATTAAAGTTGATAAAGTGAAGGTAGATGTAATTGAAAATTTACCACCACCAGTTAGTGTGAAAGGGGTTCGTAGTTTCTTAAGCCATGTCAGTTTTTATCGAAGGTTTATCAAATATTTTTCAAAACTTTCCAAACCTTTGTGTATGCTTTTAAAAAAAGGTATTGTTTTTTTTTATTTTAACAAAACATGTTTAAAAGCTTTTAAGGAATGGAAAATCATTTAATCTCAGGCCCAATAATTGTTACACTTGATTGGAACTCTCATTTTGAATTGATGTGTGACGCAAGTGACTTCGTTGTTGGAGCTATGATGGGTCAAAAAAGAAACAAAGTGTTTCACCCTATCTACTATGCAAGCAAAACTTTGACAGAAGCCCAACTCAATCACACAGTAACTGAAAAAGAACCCTTTGCTATAGTTTTTACTTTTGAAAAGTTCTGTTCATATCTTATAGTTACTAAAGTTACAGTATTTAGAAAAAGGTATGCTTTTAAAAAAAGGTATTGTTTTTTTTTTATTTTAACAAAACATGTTTAAAAGCTTTTAAGGAATGGAAAAGCGTTTAATCTCAGCCCAATAATTGTTACATTTGATTGGAACTCTCCTTTTGAATTGATGTGTGACACAAGTGACTTCACTGTTGGAGCTATGATGGGTCAAAAAAGAAACAATGTGTTTCACCCTATCTACTATGCAAGTAAAACTTTGACAAAAGCCCAACTCAATCATACAGTAATTGAAAAAGAACCCTTTGCTATAGTTTTTACTTTTGAAAAGTTCTGTTCATATCTTATAGTTACTAAAGTTACAGTATTTATTGACCATGCGGCCATTAAGTACTTACTCACAAAGAAATATGTTAAACCAAGGTTAATTCGATGGATACTTTTACTCCAAGAATTTGGCCTTGAAATCCAAGACAGAAAAGGTGTTGAAAACCAAGTAGCTGACTATCTATCAAGGTTAGAACAAAATGAGGTAACCCCTTCACTTGTTCCAATTAATGAAAAATTTTCTACGAGGTTAGTCAAATTCATAAAACACATTGGTTCGTTGATTTTGCAAATTATTTAGTATGTGGAATAATTCCTCGAGAAATGACATACTAAAAAAGGAAGAAATTCCTTCATGAGAGTCGATATTATTCTTGGAAGAATCTGTTTTTGTTTAAACAATATGCAAATAACATAATCAGGAAGTACGTAGCTGAAAGTGAAATTGCTGAGATCTTATACCATTGTCATTCATCGCTGAATGGGAGACACTTTGGTGGTTCTCGTACTACAGCAAAGATTTTACAAGTATGATTCTTTTGGCCAACAATGTTTAAGGATGCGTGTGCATATGTGAAAAACTACGATAGATGCCAAAGGACGAGAAACATATCAAGGAGGAACGAGGTGCCCTTGACAAACATTTTAGAGGTTGAATTATTCAATGTATGAGGCATTGATTTTCTAGGCCCGTTTCCTTCTTCTTATGGGAACAAGTATATTTTGATAGTTGTGAATTATGTATCCAAGTAGGTTGAAGTCAAGGCATACCCAACAAATGATGCTAAGGTAGTTATGTAATCCTTACATAAGCATGTGTTTACATGGTTTAGGACTCTGAGGGCTATAACTAGTGATGAAGGATCTCATTTTGCAAATAAATGGCTTAAGTGGTTGCTTGACAAGTACGATGTGAAACATAAAATTGCTACCGCCTATCACCCACAGTCAAATGGGCAAGTTGAGAGGGTGAATCATGAAATTAAAGGTATTATTGAGAATGTAGTGCGCCCTAACAGAAAACATTGGTCTCAAAGACTTAATGTTGCTCTATTGGCCTATCAAACTGTTGTTAAGACACTATTATGAATGGCTCCTTATCGGTTAGTATTTGGAAAGGTGTGTCATTTTCCACTTGAATTAGAAAATAAAGCTCACTGGGCTTTGAAACAATTAAATTTGGATATTAAGCAAGCCGGTGAGAGAAGAATGTTACAGCTTGACGAGTTGGAAGAGTTGAGGTTATCTTCATATGATAATGCCAAGATGTATAAAGAAAAGACTAAGAGATGTCATGACAGTTGTGTACAAACTCATGAATTTAGAGAAGGTCAGAAAGTGTTGTTGTTTAATTCGAGGCTAAGGTTATTTCCTGGGAAGCTTAAATCTCGATGGAAATGACTTATACCATCTGTAAAGTTTATCCATATGGAGCTGTAGAATTGGAAGACAAACAAGGAGGTACGTTTAAAGTTAATGGTCAACATCTCAAACATTATTGGGATGGTGAAGTTGAGTGAATTGAAACTTCGTTCAATTTAACAGACCCTTAATTTTTCATGTTTTTACTTTTTAATAAATATTTAGAAATTATTTTCTTGAATTAGTACATTTAATTAATTATGTCTAAGGAGATTGAAACTTAAGCGGGACCATTTGTAACCCCTCCAACCTTTCATGGGAATTAATTTAATGTCATATTTTGAGAATAAATTTTCAAATTAACTTCAAAATTTTTATTTTCATTTTGATCTTGTTTTTAATGCTAATTTTACTTGTTTTTGTTTAATAAGGGGGTCAAATTAGTCCAAATACTAATAATTTTATTTCATTTTAAGTAGTCCAGTTTTTAAATACAGTTTGGGCTCAAAGCCTGAAACAACAAAGAGGAGAAAATTTACTCCACATTGCCTTCCAAAGGGTTCCCAAAAACCTATTGTTACTGTCACTTTCTTTTCCATCTTACTTTGCCGCCCAACCCACCTTTATAGTTAAATTTTTGCTACAAGTTTCCCTAATTTACTACTATATAAACCTCTTTTTACCACCATATTTTTCACAACCATTCAAGCAATTAGCTTAAACCCTAGCCACTTATTCTTTTTCCTCTTAGCTATCAGCCTTAAATCCCGAAGAATCTCCCCAATTTCCTTTTCTTATCGCAAAACCCTCATTATTGCCACCGCATAACTCTTATCGGAGCAATTTTATTGCTGCTGAAAACCTTCCACCACCACAATCCTGTTACTGTCACAAGCCTCTTGCCGTCACAAACCTTTTGCTATCATCTATTGCCAATTTCTTTTCCTCTCCTTTTGCGAAAATCCTACCTATTTTTTGAGAAAAATCACCATGTCTCACAAAAGAACTAGATCTTCCAAGACCTCTACTGAAAATATAATCATGATTCAAGATGAGGAAGTGAAAGAAAGGTTTGATTCCATCTTCAAAAGTCAACCTATGATGCAGGAAAAAGGTTTCAATTTGGAGAACAATGACAAGTTGGTAGAGCCCCTACCAATTCGAAAAACAATTAATGCCTTTAATTGGAATTATTTCTGTGATGCGCAATCAGTGCCTAAATAAGAGTTAGTTTAAGAATTCTATGCTAAACCGTGCCAAGTGCTACTAAAGTTCTTGTTCGCAAAAAGAAGGTAACCCTTACTTCTAATTCAATTAATGATTTGTTTAATCTGCCTGAAATTGAAGAAGATGAGTACTTTTCCATGATGACAAATATAAATTGGGATTTTTTTCAACAAGTGCTTAATGTTGTTACAAATTCGAGATCCCAATAGATTATAAGAAAGTATTGTAGTTATTCTTGTCGAAGGGAATATTTAAAATCGGTGGCTAAGGTATGGTTCTACTTTGTTCGATATAGCTTCATGCCTATCTCACATATATTTAGATGGAACAAATGCTTTTGTTGTATGCAATTATGACAGAAAGGTCTATCAATGTTGGGAAAATTATTCC
This sequence comes from Gossypium hirsutum, assembly GCF_007990345.1. NCBI lineage: Eukaryota > Viridiplantae > Streptophyta > Magnoliopsida > Malvales > Malvaceae > Gossypium > Gossypium hirsutum. The sequence continues at coordinate 10,601,292 of NC_053432.1, forward strand.
CAAGGAAATTCACGATTTTGCTAGAAAGAAGACAAGAAGTGTCTACTTTCCATCATTAATTACTTCACTTTCCTTAAGGGCCTAAGTTAAATCAAAAGCAAACTTGAAGTGCTAGTATGTTCAAGGTTGCATCACAACCCATGATCTAGAAAGGTTAGTGGAGAATGTCCATGAGTTGAATCCAATTAAACCGAGTGAACCAACCAAACTAGAAACTGACGATTTGTCCAATAAATCTAATGTTGTTGAACTAGTAAAGCCGAGTTTTAATCCTGAGTTGATCATGACAATGCTTACTTCTTCAAATACTATGAAGAAATCAGAAATTTCAACTATGATGGATATGTGGAAATTCATGTACAACCAAAAACAGGCCTATTAGAGATATGCAAAAATTAGAGATGATTCTATTCGAAATACTTTTAAAAATATCTCTAACACTTTTGTTCCTGAGTTCCCAGTTCATATCTTTAAGACATGGCAAGAAGAACTTATGGGATCAAGTGTCACCAAGAAGGGAAAGGAGAAAGACTTAGATGACAATTCAAATTAAAAAGGAGGAAATTTCTTTTTCTTAGTAGTTTTAGTTATTTACTTTTGCAATTAGTTGTTTTCACACAACAAAATTGCAAGCATGAATAAAATAAAGTTCAATGCCTCTACTCTAATAAATAAATAAATAAGCTAAGTAGTGTAGTAATGTGAATGGACATGTCTTGGATTGGATTGTTGAGAAAGACTTAGTACTTAAGCAATCTTCGTGGCTCACCTCTCATTCTTGCTATCCTACCTGGTGTTCAGTTCTCATTCATTACTTTGCTTACACAATCAGGACATTATTTCTTTTTAAGGAGGGGGTAGGGCAATATTAGCATGAAATTTATTTAGAATAGCAGTTAGCATGAATTTTAATTTTTTTTCTTAAGTATGTTTCAATGATTACACATAAGTATGTTGAAATAAAATGATGTTCAGAGAAAATTTTTGTTCAAAAGTTAGCTCAAATGCAAGTATGATTTTTGATTTTATATGAGTTTTTTTTTATGTTATCTTGAGTTATGGAATGCTTGTATGTTCTTAGGTCGTATGTATCATTTTGCCATGAAAATTGAACTTCTTTTGAAATAGACATGCATTAAGGTTTAATCCTTAGAATTGACTAAGTAACTTTCTTGAGGCAAAATTCTAGGAGGCATAAGAATCTAAACATGATTTAGGCACATTTTCTTTGGATCATTTGAGCCTTTCGAGCCTACCATATGAATGTGACCTTTGAAACCTTAATTTTAGGCTTTAAGCATATTTTTGCTATTTACCTACATAATAAGCCATTTACCATCTTTTTAAATCTTATCTTATTTTTGCACCTTTCTTAACTATACTTGTCATGGTGAGCAAAGATCAAGGAAAAATTCAAACAGATGTACATGTTATTCATATGTTCAAAGGTGTTTAAAAGAGAGGGAGAGAGGGAGAGAGCTCTATTTGAATGTCAAGCAAAAACAAAAAAACAAAATAAAGAGCTCAAAGTATTAAGAAATATTGGGCATGTGCTTCAAAATTAAGTTTGGGGGTAAAGAACCCATTAGTTGGAGAGATGTACCTCGAATTGATCCAAGGCAAAGCTAGGGTTAAGGTTACTGAACCTAAAAATTCACTTCTCTTTTATCCTTACCATAAGCCTAGCCCCATTGCAACCGTATAAAAGACCTATTGGTTTTGATGATTATGCTGACTACATTAGTGGAGAGAAATTATTAAGTTCAACATCTAAGGACCATTAATTAAACCTTCTGATTATTCTATTTGATTTATAAAAAATTTTGATTGAATGGTCAATGATATGTATGATCTTCAAAAGCATGTACTCTATGACTTATGGTAGCATATTTCCGCACTTAGAATAAAAATTTTGAAATAATTTTTCCATATGAGCCTTATCAATAAAAAAAGTTTGTGAGCATGATTTTGTTGATGCATGATTATGTGCAAAAATTGATGCTGCTGAATCATATTGCAAAATTGCCTTAGCAAAATTTTTTGTTGTACCTGAACATTACTCAAGACAAGCAATGGCTTAAGTTTGGGGGTGTGTAAACTTGAAATTATATAGAAATTTTCTAGTAATTTTTACCACCTTTTTACTTAAAAATAATATTAATCTTGAGTATTTATTAATCAATTAAGTGAATTTTTTTTAAAATGTTAATAATGGACATGAATTTATAAAGTATGTGAATTTGTGCCTTTTTATATGATTTTGTGCATAAAATTAAAGTATTTCATGTTATTTATTAATATGTTAAATTTAATTATCTAGTGGGACCATAGAGTTGAGTTTATTATAATGTTTCATGGGCATGATTTTCATGTGTTGGATCGCAAGACCAAACTTAATGGGTCATCAAGATGCCACCTTAACCCAATAAAAAAAAAGATGATACATGTTGGTCAAGTCTACTAGCTAGTTGGGTCATTAATCGTCCAGTTAAACAGAAAAGAAGCCCAATTCGGCAACCACAATTAGGCAGCCAAGAAATCAATTTTGGGAAAATTATTTGAAGGTCCTCACACTTGAAAGAACATTGGAAACTGGCACACAGGATTTGCTTGAGAAGCCGTCCACCCCTTCCATGATTTAGGCAAGATTTAATGCTTGAATCAAGCAACCAAACCACCTTCTCTTCCACATATCATGGTCGACCATAGGATGGAGAAATCAAAAGGGTTGTTGCTACTATTTTTAGTAAACTTTCCCACCTACTTCAAGTATAAATACCACACCTCTCTTACCTTTTCAATCATCCCTTACTTGTCAAAACCGTTTTTAAAATCGAGTTTTGGAAAATGGGAATCGACTTTAAAAAAATGAAAACGGGAGTCGCCACCAATCTTTTTAGGTGTGATTGGATCACCTTTAAAACATTTTGTTTTAAAATCATTAGTTTTGGTCCACGAAATAAAAGAACGGGTTCGGGATTCGGTTACGTACGAGGAAGGATTAGCACCCTCGTAACGCCCAAAAATTGGCACCTAATTGATTATCATATGTCTTTAATGTCGGAAATTTAAAAATTTTAAGATGTAATCCTCTTTAAAATACTTTGATTTTGAAAATTTGGGTTCACTCGTATCAAAGTATTGATACTAAGTTAGCCTTTTTGGAAATCCCTATCTCGAAACGACAAAACACCATATCCAGTAAGTTAGGACACATTGCTTTGAAATTCCAAGACAGTTGCTCGCATTTTGAAAACCTTTAAAACCTTAGAAGGGTACTTGATTATTCGAACTCAACGAGTAAAGTCGCAACCCAATAAGTTAGGGCACTACTTTTCTCGAAATTTCCAAACACCAGGCATTGCCTTTATTTTTTTTTTTGAAAACTTGGAATCTCGTTTTTAAATTGATGCATGAGAAATCGTATTACATTATGAACCATGCATGATAACATATTATCGTAATAGGTAAACCAAAACATGCATTTAAGCAATATGATAGCAATAATATAAAAACCATGCATTAGATACATACATATATAAAAAAATAATAAATATAGCAAATCTTAATAACATACGTACAAAGATATACGTAGCATATATTGAAGATGAATAAGCAAAACATACGAACATACAAAGTAATAATTAAAAATGATGTATGATATACAATTTAATAAATATAAAAAAGAGTAATAATATCAATGTACATGTTCATAAAATATAATATCAAATTATAAAATAACATTTAATACATAAATGATATATATACAATATAAAAATATATAAAAGAATAAAAATATAAAATAAAGTGAGTAATTGTTAACAAAATATACTTTAAAAAAATATGATATTTAATAATAATTTTAAAATAATATTTAATATATAATATATAATAACAAAAAAATTTATAAAAGACTAATAATTATATATAAAATAAAAATATATTGGTTTAGAAAAATAATGTATAAAATATCAAATATGTGAAAGAATTTATATTTATAATAACATAACTATATAATATATACTAATATAAGTTTAGAATAATATGAAATAAATAGTTAATGATGAAATATACATATTATATAAATTATTATATTATAATATCTTCAAAATGTGTAATAATAGAATATGAGTAAAGTAATTATTAACATATAAATAAAAATAAGTATATAATACAAGTTAAAACTTTTGATAATAATAATATAGATAAAAAATATATAATAGTATAAAAAAAAGACATAATAATATAAAATAAATATAATATATAATATGAAAATATATATATAAAAATAATATATAATATATATAAATAATATGAATAATAAATAATAAAATAATTATATAATATAATATAAAAATAAGATTAAAAATAAAACAGATAAAAAATTTATATTTATATAATAACAACAGAAATAAATATATAGGGTTAAATTTGAAGTTCAATAAAATTACAGGGGCGAATTTAAAAAGATAAAGTTGAATTAAGGTCCTAATTAAAACATGCATAAAACAAAAGGGACTCATTGGGCAAATCGCCCTATTCCCCAAAACGGCAACGTTTTAAATCGGGGTTTAAAATAGCTATTTCAGGGACTAAATTAAAACTGAAACAAAATATTAATGCTAAATTATAAATAAAATAAAACATAATTGTAAACACAAAAAAATGGAAGGACCGATTGAGTAATTAACCCAATCCTCAAAAACACGCAGATCCTCCCCGGGTAATCGGGTCAACGCGCGGATCCCGTGCCTAGAAACGACGTCGTTTTATGCTTATTGGATTAAGCCAAAACAGTGCCATTTCATTTATGCTATATAAGTTAAACCTTTAGTTTTAAAATCATTTGTGACCCGAGTTTTTTAAAAAAACTAAAATTCTCTCTGCATAGGGGAAGAGAGAGACCCCAGCTCTGTCCTCCGGCCACCGGGTTGCATTCGTGCACGCGCTTCACGTGCCGCCTTTGATGCCGTCGCGTACGGCGGTTAGGGTTTTCAAAACGCTATTTTTCGCAACCAATCAAAAAGGTAACTCCGTTTTCTTTTTGTTTCCTTTGATTATATTCTAAGATCGGCGCATTCACACCAGAAAATAAACATGTAAATGGAAAATAATAATAAAGTGATTCGATTACCTTAAAAACAAAGACTGTCTTTTATTTCTTCTGTTTTTTATGAATACAACCGTCTGTAACTTCTTATCTTTCTGTGTTTTTCTCTCTGTATATCTATGTGTGTCCTTCCCTATTTACAAGTGAAAGGGAAGGCTTTATAGCCTTAATCCTTTACATATTCTGGGAAAGAAATCTACGATTTCTTTCCATTTTCGTGTCCTCTGTATCTTTGACGATATGCTATGATTTTCTTGCCCTTTCCTGTTCTACTTTTTCGCGTATCTGCTGTTTGTTTCCTTTTCTTGCAGGTGACTCGCAATGATCTCGGTGATTCAAGGGCTGCTGGAGCGATTCGGGGCCGGATAGAGGGACGACCGGTGACCGGGGCACTGGTGAGCATTGAAGACCCTTGGGACAGCGCATTAATGGCAGCCTTGATTTCGGGGACTAAACAGACACTCCCTGAATTCTCAAGAACCTCTTGGGGTGCCACAATATTTAGGAAACCCTAGGGTTTCCTATTTACCTTAAGTCTTTTGGGCCTTTTGGGTTGTTTCAGATTCGGGCTTGGGTATTTTGGGTTATGGGTGTAATAGGGTTTGCTGGGTAGTTTTGATTTTGGGCCTACTGTTTGGCCTTTGTAACCTGGACTTGGACTGTTTAATCAATAAATATTTATTTATTTATCTATTTTCATTTGGTCTTAAGGCCCAGTTGAATTTGGGCTATTACAACTGCCCCTCTTTGCTCATTGCTGTGTAACGGAGATCGAGCAAATATTTAGAAAGACCAAATTTGACCGGTCCTATCAAATCATGGTCTTTAATCTTCTTGTAAACTTATGACTGTCATGTTGATATCTTCGATCTGCTCTCCGCCAAACACAGAGACGCCAAATCTGCTTCTTTGGTTTGTTCTCTGACAATACAGAGATGCCAAATCATCTTAGATTTGCTTCATCGTAAGCACATGAAAGCCAAATCAGCTATGTCTTCGATTTGTTCCTTGTAAGCACAAGAATGTCAAATCATCTTGGATCTTGCTTCAGTGAAATTATCTGAAGGTGAGATCTGCTATGTATCTGCTCCCCGTTGAAGTGGAGATGCCAGACTTTGATTTGTTCTCTGACAATGCAGAGATGCCAAATCATCTTAGATTTGCTTCATCATAAACACGTGAAAGCCAAATCAGCTATGTCTTCGATTTGCTCCTTGTAAGCACAAGGATGCTAAATCATCTTGGATCTGCTTCAGTATAAACATCTGAATGTGAGATCTACTATGTATCTGCTCCTCGTTGAAGTGGAGATGCCAGAATTCGATTTGCTCTCTAACAATACAGAGATGACAAATTATCTTAGATTTGCTTCATCATAAACACGTGAAAGCCAAATCAGCTATGTCTTCGATTTGCTCCTTGTAAGCACAAGGATGTTAAATCATCTTGGATCTGCTTCAGTATAAATATCTGAAGGTGAGATCTGCTATGTATCTGCTCCCCGTTGAAGTGGAGATGCCAGACTTCGATTTGCTCTCTAACAATATAGAGATTCCAAATCATCTTAGATTTGCTTCAACGTAAACATGTGAAAGCCAAATCAGCTATGTCTTCGATTCGCTCCTTGTAAGCACAAGGATGCTAAATCATCTTGGATCTGCTTCAGTATAAACATCTGAAGGTGAGATCTGCTATGTATCTGCTCCCCATTGAAGTAGAGATGCCAGACTTCGATTTGCTCTCTGACAATACAGAGATGCCAAATCATCTTAGATTTGCTTCAACGTAAACACGTGAAAGCCAAATCAGCTATGTCTTTGGTTTGTTCCTTGTAAGCACAAGAATGCCGAACCATCTTGGATCTTGCTTCAGCCAGATCTGCTATGCTGCTGCCTATTACCCTACTGCTTAGGGGATTAAGGCGCGCCATCTTTGATAACCTGTAAAATGATTATGCCTGATAATTAGGATGCTATGATCGAAGTGAGTCGAATGTTTCTAATTAAACATGTTATGATGCAAAATGTTGTGAATATGACCCCTATCCTAGACGTCATCACTCATTCTTTCTTTTGTTTTTTCAAAGTATCATTCTTGCTCAGCCTGTAGGCCTGTTCCCTTCTTCCAATGCTACGATCCACTGAGGATGTCTGTAAGACAATCTTTCCTTAAAATTGAATCGTTGGTTTTGTCCATTTTCCTTTTGGACTGGAAGAAAGAAATTCCTCGAGTTCCCTTATCCCTTACTTACGTGAATTTCTCGAAAAATGGTCCTGTTTTAGTTTCTTGTATTATCTAGAAATTCCAGAGTAATGCGCAAAACTTCATTTGTGAACATATTTAGTTCATCTATCATTATTTCAATGCGACATACTTAAAGAATAATGAAAGATAAATAAATCTCTAAGAACAATTGGATTTGAATGAATTATCGAAAAAAAAATACAAAGGAAATTAATTTGAAAGCCTATCTTTAAGAAGAAATAGAATCTAAAGATAGTAGACAAGATAAAAGTTGGATGCCCAAGATATCGCCGCTTGAGTATCTATACACCAGCTTTATGAAATCTTTCTTGAGTTCAACATGTGCTTAAAAGATCCAAAGTATTTTGTAGATGCCCCAATATGCAACGTGCTTCACTCTTTATTGAATATATCAAGATCACTGTGTACTCTTCAAAATTTGAGCTGGCCTTTCGGGTTTTCAACTCAGAACCCCTTTGGTCATAAGGTGCCCTTTTCGGGTTTTCACTTTGGCCTCTCCGTTTTTTTTTTAAATCTCAAGGCTCCCTTTGCAGGTTTTCACTAAGTTTGAGTTCACTGGGTTGGGTAAACTTTTCCCATCCATTTCCGTTAAGATCAATGCACCGCCAGAGAAAGCTTTCTTCACGACATACGGCCCTTCCCAAATTTGGCATCCATTTTCCCTTAAAGTCCTTTTGAATAGGAAGGATCTTTTTCAGTACAAGGTCTCCTTCGTGGAACTCTCTTGGTCTAACTGTCTTGTCATAAGCTTGCATCATTCGCTTCTGATACATCTGACCATGTCGAGTGGCTCTTAACCTCTTTTCCTTAATCAAGTTCAACTGGTCATATCAGGATTGAACCCATTCAGCTTCATCTAACTTTATCTCTGTCAAAATTTGAAGTGAAGGTATTTCTACTTCAATAGGTAACACTGCTTCCATCCCATAAACTAACGAGAATAGGGTTGCCCCGGTAGAGGTTCTGACGGATGTTCGATAGGCTAGGAGTGCAAATGGTAACTTCTCATGCCAATCTCTATAGGTCTCAGTCATCTTCCCCATTATTTTCTTAATGTTCTTGTTGGCAGCTTCTACTGCCCCATTCATTTTTGGATGATAGAGAGAAGAATTATGATGTTTGATCTTGAACTGGTCGCAAACTCCTGCTATTGTTTTGTTGTTCAAGTTCAATGCATTGTCGGATATGATTTTATCAGGCATTCCATACCGACAAATGATCTCCTTCTTCAAGAATCGACTCACGATTGATTTAGTAATATTCGCATAAGAAGCGGCCTCTACCCATTTTGTAAAATAGTCAATTACCACGAAGATAAATCGATATCCATTCGAAGCTTTTGGTGATATTGGTCCAATGACATCCATGCCCCACATGAAGAAGGGCCATGGAGAAGTCATAACATGTAAAGGTGAAGGTGGTACATGAATTTTGTCCCCATAAATCTGGCACTTATGGCATTTCTTGGTATAGTTGATACAGTCCCCTTCCATAGTAGCCCAATAATAGCCAAACCTCATGATTTTCCTTGCCATCGTGAACCCATTTGCATGCGTCCCACATACACCTTCATGAACTTCTTCTAAAATTAGCTTAGCTTCCACAGCATCGACACATCTCAAGAGTACTTGGTATTTCCTTCTCTTGTACAGGATATCCCCGTCCAAGATATAGTCACAAGCTAAGCTTCTTAAAGTTCGTTTGTCATTTTCATTGGCCTGTTCAGGGTATTTACGATCTCTCACATATCGTAATATATCCTGATACCAAGGGTTATCATCTTTTTCTTCCTTCTCAATGTTACAACAATGAATTGGAGCCTCGTAGACGCTCATTTGAATTGGTCTCATCTCTTCCTCTTTATACGCTTTAATCATTGAGGCCAAGGTTGCCAAAGCATCTGCCATCTGATTTTCGTCTCGTGGGAGATAATCGAAGGTGATGTCATTAAACTCCTCAAGTAACCCCAAAACTACCTTTCGATAATTGATCAATTTAGGGTCCCTTGTCTCCCATTCGCCTCTAAGCTGATAAACTACCAACGCAGAATCTCTATATACTTCTAGTTTTTTTTATACCTCGCTCTATAGCTGCTTGAAGTCCCATGATGCATGCTTCATACTCAGCCATATTGTTCGTACAATCAAAGTCCAACTTGCACGTGAATGGGTAATGATAGCCATTCGGGGATACCAAGACTGCCCCAATTCCATTTCCGATTGCATTGGAAGCCCCATCAAAATTTAGCTTCCAAGGAAAATCCTCAGTCTTTGCTATGGACATTAACTCCTCATTTGGAAAATCAAAGTTCAATAGCTCATAATCCTCTAGAGCCCTACTAGCCAAGAAGTCTACTACCGCACTTCCTTTTATAGCCTTCTGACTTATGTAGACTATATCAAACTCTGAAAGCAAAATTTTCCATCTCGCCATTCTCCCATTTAAAGCCGTTGACTCCATCATGTATTTCAATGGATCAAGCTTTGAGATGAGCCAAGTGGTATGGTATAGCATGTACTGTCTTAATCTCTGAGTTGTCCAAATCAGCGCACAACATAACTTTTCAATCGATGGATATCTCATCTCACAGTCAGTGAATTTCTTACTGAGATAATAAATTGCCTTCTCCTTTTCCCTGACTCGTCATGCTGGCCAAGCACACATCCCATAGAATTATTGAACACTGACAAGTACAGTATCAACGATTTATCGGGGCTTGGTGGAGATAATACTGGAGCATTCAACAAATACTGCTTGACCTTTTCAAAAGCATTCTGGCACTCCTCATCCCAAGTACCTTGATTGTGCTTTCTGAGGAGACGAAAGATAGGATCGCATTTCTTGGTCAGTTGTGAAATGAACCGAGCGATGTAATTCAACCTTCCTAGGAATCCTCGAACTTCCTTCTGAGTACATGGTGGAGGTAACTCTCGTATGGCTCTGACCTTGTCTGAGTTGACTTCAATTCCCTTTTCACTGACTACGAAGCCTAATAACTTTCCCGATCTGGCTCCAAAGGTACACTTTGCTGGATTGAGCTTCAACTGAAATTTTCTCAACCTCAAGAACAATCTTCTGAAGACCTCAATGTGCTCTTTTTTGTATGCGACTTGGCAATTATATCATCAACGTATACCTCAATATCCTTATGCATCATGTCGTGGAATAAGTTTACCATGGCCCGTTAGTATGTTACCCATGAGTTCTTTAGTCCAAACGGCATTACTTTGTAGCAAAAAGTGCCCCATAAGGTTATGAAGATGGTTTTATCCATGTCCTCTGGATGCATCTTTATCTGATTGTATCCTGAGAAACCATCCATGAAGGAAAACAACGAATATCCTGCTATTTTGTCCACCAAAGTGTCTATGTGTGGCAGAGGGAAATTGTCTTTGGGGCTAGCTTTATTTAAATCTCTGTAATCAACACACATTCGTACCTTCCCGTCTTTCTTAGGAACTGGTACAATGTTAGCTACCCATTCGGAGTATTTCACTTCTTGCAAGAATCCTGCATCGAACTGCTTCTTGACTTCATCCTTTATTTTCAGAACAATATCTGGCCTCATTCTTCGCAACTTATGTTGGACTGGCTTACAATCCTGTCTTATCGGAAGACGATGTACTACAATGTCGGTACTTAATCCGAGCATATCCTGATATGACCAGGCGAAGATATCCTTGAACTCTCGAAGTAACTCAACCAGACCATGCCTTGTGTCCTCGATAATCAGTGTTCCAATTTTCAACTCCTTCCCTTCCTCTAGGGCTATATTCTCTATTGCCTCTTTCTCATGTGGCATGATTTGTTTCTCCTCCTACTTTACCATTCTTAATAGATCAAGAGATACGTCATAATCTTGAACATCTTCAAAATCCTAATGTTCCTCTAAACACATATCTTGCTCGCAAGAGAAATCAGGAGTTGCAGTATCAACGCTCATATCATTGATATCTAGGGACCTGTGGGGGTATGAAAGAATATACAAAGAATGATGAATCTGAGAATGATTGTTTATGTGCTATGAATAGAAGACTAAGAATTGCCAAAATTTAAAGGAATATTGGTCGATAAAAGTGAAAGAATACTCGCTTAAATTGATAAAAGTTATATTTTATTTAAATAATAATAGATGAACATAAGCCTATTTCACAAATGTAATCTTACTACTACTAGGCCCTAGAGTAACAGGCATGTTTCGAGAATTACTCTGAAAAATTCCTAAAGACTACAGGAAGATCTTCCGCAGTCCAATTGTTCAGAGGGCTCCCCGGTTCGTAAGGGAGAATGCCCTCGAGGTTTCTTTTCCCCAATCCCTCATCGTGGACAGCATTAATCTGATGACTTTCTTCTACCAATAATCCTCCTGACTTAAAGGAATTGGATATAGGTGGGAATGTCATCGGTTCCCACTCCACTTCTCCTCCGTTCAAACGCGCCTTTCTTCCCGCTTGGCACTTCTTAATCTCTTGCCTCTTGTGTTTATGGTCTGGCTTGAAGCCCAAACCAAAGTGATCTTTCTTCTCAAATAGTTTTGGGATTTGAATCCCTCCTTGCAACTGTCTTCCTAGTCCCTTTTCTGGCAATGCCCCTTTTCCCATCATCATTTGCAGGGCCATCCTTGTGGCTCTAGACATTTTGGGTATCGGCACCTCACTTCCTTCCAAAATGAAGGTTGCATTGATGATTTCTAAAGAGCAAAAAGAACACTCAATAGCCTCTTCATTCGCCTCGACATAAGGGGCCTTGCTAGTGACTGTTGCTATAATGTCCTCCTCCGCATTGATGGTTATTAACCGGCCATCTGTCACTAACTTCAATTTTTGGTGCAATGAGGAAGGCACCACTCCTGCCGAATGTATCCATGGCCTCCCCAATAAACAATTATAGGAGGGCTTGATATCCATCACCAAGAAATCAACTTCATCTGTATTTGGCCCAATTTCCAAAGGGATGTCGATTCGTTCCATCACTTTCCTTTCAGTTCCATCAAAGGCTCTTACCACGTTATGACATGTTTTCATATGCAAACTGTCAATGGGTAATCTGTTCAATATGGATAATGGAAGGACGTTCAAGGCAGACCCGTTATCAACGAGTACACTTGGCAGCGTGTATCCTTTGCACCGAGTAGTGATGTGCAAGGCTTTGGTTGACCCTATGCCCCCAGGTGGAATTTCATCATCTTTGAAGTAGATGAAATTGTCAGCACTGATGTTATTTACCAACCGGTCCAACTTGTTAACGGATATATCGTGGGTGACATATGTTTCGTTAAGCACCTTCAATAATGCATCCCGATGCACCTCAGAACTCAGAAGTAGGGCTAATACTGATATACGCGCTAGCTGCTTACACAACTGCTCGACCACACTATACTCACTATGCTTAAGGAACTTTAAGAATTCCTTAGCCTCCTCCTCCTTCACCGGCTCATTGATGGGTATTTCGGTCTCTTTCTCCTTCTCAATGTCAACATCCTTTGTTTTCGTGGGTTTCACTTGATGCCCCCCATCATAACGCTTCCCACTTCGCGTATGGGAACCTTCATTTTGCTCGCTCCTAGATGCACTGGCTATGCTCTCCCCCTCAGGTACTGTTACACTGCAGTCATAACTCCATGGCACCCTCTTGTCATCCTTGTAAGGGAAAGGAGTGGGTTTATGGATGACGACCTTGGGCCCAGTTCGCGCCCCCACTTCATTATTCCCCGGCAAGGAAATAATAATTCTTGGTCGGTTGGCTCCTTGTTGTTCATTTTCCAGCACGCATATTTGTCTTTCACAAGAACTACCCTCAAAAATCTGTAGCTCTTTGTTAACCATAAAGCCTTGCACCATGGCCTTGAACTCCTCACAATTTTGGATCATATGACCCATTTCTCCATGCAATTCACAATAGTTCTCTATTCCTCCTCTACCTTTTCCAGAGGTCAACATACCTCTCTTCACCATCTCCTCCCATATTACTTTTATGGGCGTCTTCACCTCAGCAATATCTTCCTTGATTTTTTTTCCCTTATTTCATCGATGGCATTCACTCCTTGATTGCCATGATCTGGTAACGGATTTTCAGTATTAGGGGTACTATCGAATTTCACAACCCCTATCTTGATAAGCCTCTCCACGACCTTCTTGAATCTGGTGCAGTTTTCAATCGAATGCCCTGGTATTCCCGCGTGATATTCGCATTTTACACTTGAATCATACCATTTAGGGTACAGTGGCTGTAGCGGTTTCAAGTGAAATAGAGCAATGGCATGTGCATCGTATAAGCTTTGATAAAGCTCACGATACGTCACAGTGATAGGCGTGAATTGCACCCTCTCTGAATTCTGTCTTGTTCCCGGTTCCTGACTTCGAGTACTTTGTTGCTCGACCGCAGCTGCTTTGGGTTGACCAACTGTGATTGCCCTTGAGTTGAGGCTATTCATATTATTCACCTCGTTGTCCTTTCTCCTTAGGGCCGATCTTTTAGCCATTTCCCCCTCAACTTTACCGCCCCTTACGGTATTCTCAATCATCTCTCCTGCCATAACTATATCCGCGAAACTTTTCGTGCTGCTTCCAATCATGTGAGTGATTAATGGCGCCTTCAGAGTGTTGATAAATAACATGGTGGTCTCCTTTTCTAATAGTGGTGGTTGTACTTGCATTGCCACCTCCCTCCATCGTTGTACATATTGCCTAAAACTTTCATTAGGCTTTTTCTCCATGTTTTGAAGTGTGATCCTGTCTGGCGTCATATCAGTCACATGGTTGTAATGTTGCATGAAGGCCTGCGCCAGGTCTCTCCATGAACCAATTCTTGCACGGCTCAACTGATTGTACCATCTAGCCGCTGCTACTCCTAAGCTGTCTTGAAAACAATGGATAATAATTGATCATTGTTCACATACCCAGTCATTCTCCTACAAAACATTGTTATGTGTGCCTCTGGGAAAGTAGTCCCATTGTACTTTTCAAACTCTGGCATCTTAAATTTATGAGGAAGCACCAAATCTGGGACCAAACTTAAGTCTTTGGCATCAATCCCATGATGATTGCCAGCGCCTTCCAAAACCCTAAACTTCTCCTCCAACCACTTGCAACGATCCTCCAATTGTTTCGTGGATTCAGTTGCCATTCTTTCCTTCTCCATCAGATCTATATCAGGAGTGATAGGGTTGATCGGGCTATCACCCAAATTATTTCCCAACCTAAATGGGAAATTCACGGGGATTCCAGCATCAACCGGCGCATGATGAGACCTCACAGTGACAGATGGCCTTCTAGGAGATACTTCAGTTTGCAGTGGCACATGAGGCAGAGTAAAACCTGGAGGAGGACCTTCATTCTCCTCTTCAGTGATTTCCATGGGAGCTTTTCCTTTATCAGTGGCCCTCAGCAGCTGAGCCATTTCAGCCATCATATTCCTCTGAGCCTCTAGCATTTGTTCCCTCATTTCATTTTGCATTTTGGCCAACTGCTCTTGCATTTGGTCTTGCATATCCTTTTGTAATTGCTCGAACCTTTGATCCATACTCTTAGTTTTAGTGCGAGTGCCGTAAGGATGTGTGATTTCTAGATTTTCTTTTCTACCTTCGTAAGTAAACTTTAACTAATTAGGGTCTTTCTATAACTTTGAATGCAAACGATGCGATGAAATGCTATGAGATGCAAATGAATACAAAAAGGCATCGATCTCGATTCAATCTCATATAGAAAAATTTATTTAGAAAAAGAATATCTTTACATATAAATGGATTACATATACGCCTTTGCCCTAATGCCCAAAGTTCTAACTTTATCTAATAAAAGGGCTAACTCTTGACTTTATCAGACGCTGACTCATACATCATACTCAAAGCATCAGCTCGTACTGCTAAGTCTCAAACATATTCAGTAACCTCTCGGATCTGGGCTATAGCCTCCCCAATAATGTAATCCCTATCTCTGACTTGACCTTTAACTTGATGGAGCTCTTCTTTGAGACAATCTTCTTGCGCCTCGAGCTGCTCAATCCGAAGTTCACCATCATGCAATGGCACTTCCAAATCTTCAACCTTACTTTTTAGCTCTTCTAACTTGACCGTAGAATCATGGTTTCGATGCCAACGAAGGGATCTTCCAAGCTCAGTTACCTTGGTCTTCAACCCTTTATTCTCTTCCTCTAACGCCAAATTCTGCGACTGCATCTCTTGGAACTTCCTCTCCCAATACTCAGCTCTAGCCTTTTCCTCTTGGACCTCTTTCTGCAACTGATCTGAAGATCCTCCTACTCTCGCTCTCCTCAAGGATACTTGTGCCTTTTTGTAATGCTCCTTTAGATCATCTCGATCTTCCTCAATCTTTCTATTTTCTTTACTCTCTTTCTCGACCTCCATCTTTTGAACGTCGACGTCCAAGCTCAAGTACATCTTTTCTTCTTCGAGCTTTGCTACCCTCTTCTCGAACTCCAAGTTCTTTCTCTCGAACTCTTGCTTCATAATTTCTAACTCTAAGGGCATTACCCGCAAATATTCCTCTATCAGTTGAGCTCCTTCCACGTTTGGCTTAGGGATTTTATCATTAACCCTTCTGCCTCTCCATTCAACGTATTCTGGTGTCGTAGCAGGATTAATGGCCACTCCATTCAACCGATAAGCCTTCTTCCAAGCACTAGAAACTTCGCTAACATTCCTCTTGTAATTGGCTCCTCTATATACAAACTCACTTTGAGCTAACCCCTGAGTCGCTGGTACGAACTGTCTCAATCCATGCTGCCTCAGCACGAGCAAAGGGGCATAACCAATGGCACCCCAAATTCCCAACAGGGGGACCCAATCGAAACTGCTGCATCGGTAAAGAATCTCACCAGGAATCATCTACGGAACCCTCCACTCGACATCTTTCGACTGAAGGTTCTGAAGTAGCGCTATCCAATTCTCTTCTGGAACATCAACTCTCCTAGTTGAAGCTACTATGTCCTTCAACGGTGAATAATCCTCGAAGAAGACCCGATAAACCACCCTATCTATCAATCAAAAATGACTGTAGAACTAAGCCAAAAGTAACTGAGCACACCCTATAAACCTGCCATGTAATATCCTGATTTTGGGCCTAGTCAGAATGGTGGTTTCGAGACTACAAATCTGAGATAGAAATAATTATTTTGAGTTCTATGATATTATTGAATGATTGTGTGAAAATTTCGTGAAGAAATTCTATGCATAAAGTGCTTAATTTGAAATTAGAGATTAAATTGAATAAATTGCAAAACTTGTGTTCTAGAAGCATTTTGCACAAAATTGAATTAGATTATTAATTAGAGGTCCTTAAAGAGTAATTTGACCAACTTCTAAAAAAAATTTGGACAAAAATGGGCTTGGAAGGGTAAAAATTTTAAAAATAGTAAAAAGGGCATTTTGGTCATTTAGGGGTAAAATGAATTAAAAGACAAATTTTAAAACTCAAATGTGTCCATCTTCAACCCCATGGCCGAATATAGCAAGGAGAAACCATGTCTAGGGTTTTTCAAGCTTCCAAGCTCGATTGTAAGTCCGTTCTAGCCTCGTTTTTAATGTTTTTTTACGTTTTTGGAGTCCCGGTAACTTGATTTAGCTTATGCTAGCAATAATTTAACCTAGGGTTTATATTTGGAAAAATACCCATAGGTGAAATTTTTGTATTTTGGTGTTTTATGATAGAATATGAGGTTTTAAATTATGTTAGACAACTTGTGCTACTCGGTTGTAAGTGAAAACGAGCAAAAGGGCTTAATTGGTAAAAATACCTAATAGTCATAAGTACATGTTAAAGTGAGAATTTGATGTTGCCATAGAAGGGAAAAATGATCAGCATGTCATAAAACATAAGAAAATAGGCTGAAGTTTAATTTACAAGCTTTGGGGAAAAAGTGTAAGTATGCAAAAGTTTAGGGGCAAAACTATAATTTTTCCAAAATATGATTTTGGGTCAATTTGAATAATGTGAGTCCTAATTAGACTATATTTTAAATAATATATCAAGGAAAACTGAAATTCAGGCTAAAATGGGAAAAAATACCAAGTTGTGGACGAAATGGTAAAAGCAGCCATTTTCGCATACGAGGTAAGTTCATATGTAAATGTTGGTAACATAGTTATTATTTTAAATGTTTTAATGTTATTTAAATGATATGATAATTATTATGAAATATTATACTTGTGCTAATTGTTTGATAATATGTCAAATTATGTGATATACTTGGAAAATGTGAAATACTACCGAGTATCGGTATCGGCATTCCGTAGAAGATGGTTGAGACATATGATTGGAAAAAAGGTCCCGTTGAACCTTACGAATGGATTAGGATACAAGTGACATGTCACTAGGATATTTGGGCATCCGAACTCGTTGAGTTGAGTCCAGTTCACTTATGGATGCGAATGTCCGAACTCGTTGAGTTGAGTCCGAGTTCAAGAGATGTAACTAGGCATCCGAGCTCGTTGAGTTGAGTCCGAGTTCACTTATGGATGTGAACACCCCGAGCTCGTTGAGTTGAGTCTAAGTTCACTTATGGGCGGGTTACATGGTAGCTTGGCTACATATGTGGCACTTATGTGCAAACTTTCCATGTATCCGAACTATATTCCGATGTGTTCAACGGGTAAAATTCTACTCAAATGGAGGAATACTCGAGATGAAAGGGACGTATTGGTAAGTGTTGTGAAATGGATACTTTGAACAGGTATGTACTTAACCCTCAGGTTGAAAACTCGATATAACAACAATATGGTAAGATGATAAATGAAAATATGATATGAATGTCTTGGTGATGATTATGCAAATGATGTTTTATGTTTGCTTATATGGTTATGTTACTTGCTATTTGCATGTGAACTTACTAAGCATTTATGCTTACTCCCTCCTTTTCATTCCTTGTAGTTTTGACAAGCCAGCTCGGAAATTGGGAACGGTTGGAGGCTCGCTCACACTATCCGTGTATCATCTTGGCATAATGGCTTGTATATTTTGAGCATGGCATGTATAGCATTATAATCATTTTGTGTATATGGTCTTATGATATGGTTATTGAGTGGTATGGAAATGCTTGGTAATGATTAGCCATTGGAATGGCTAATCATGATCATATTTGGTGTTATGTATGCTAAATTGCTAGCTAATCCATGGAAACCATGAAATAGGTAAAATTTACCATAAAATAGATTCAGACAGCAACAGTGACGTGAGTTTGAAAATTCATTAAAAATAGTATAGATATAATTAGATGATGAATAAAATATGGAATTTAATAATTATGAGTCTATTTTCATATGGATGGAACAAAACAGGCATATGAGTTATATTTTATGAGATGTTTAAATTTTTGTGAAACAGGGCCAGAGCTATTTCTGGATCCCCTGTTCTGATTTTAAAAATTCATCATAAATTTTACAAAAATAATTAGAAGTCATGCTTTATATGTACAGATTCCTTATTGAGTCTAGTTTTATTATAAATAAATGGCATAGTCATTTAGTCTCTTTACAGGGAGATATCTGATTTGTAATACACAGAGGTCAGAGCAGTCGAACCCTGAAATAGGAGAGACTTTAACTAAAAAACTGTAGTAATTGGCTTGACCAAAACTTCTAGAAAAACATTAGCAAATATATATATGAGTTTAGTTTCAGGAAAAATTTACAGAATTTGATTTCGAGTTTCAGAACTCGAGATATGAATTTTTAAGCAACTGTGATGCAGATTGCTAGCTTGACTGGAAATTTTAAAAATAAATTGTTTGAGCTGTTTAAGTAATGAATTAAGTCTGTTAACACCTCGTTTTCGACTCCAGTGATGGTCTCGAGTACGGGGTGTTACATTTGGTGGTATCAGAGCAGGTTTAGTCAGTTCTCGGACTAACTTAGCATGTGTAAAAGTTTAGCTATACATGCCACTGATCTGTGATAGTGTGATGTCTTCCGACGCGTATAAGTACCGTCTTATTTAGACAGGGTACTCTCCAACCGAGCTGCGCTGACCATGTTCAATGTTATGTGAAGGTATTTGAGTAAAGTTATGATTATGATAAGTCTCGGTTCAGAAAAGTATGAATAAAAGTTTATGATACATATGTGATAATATGTGAGATGAAAGTTCATGTTGTGATAAATATCCATATTTGCTTAATGCTCATATGATGTAGTGTATGTGGCTTACTTGATAAGATGAACGGAATAAATAGAAAGTAGTAGAGGTATAAATAAAGGCCATAATATCATGATACGAAAGAAAATGTCTTTGTCTTGATTGGACGTTGAATGTTGATGACTGTTAATGATATACAATTTTTATGAGATAAAGGATTATAATGAAATGAACTTATCTATGTTAAATTGTTGGACTGAATTATATGATTGTAATGATATGTACATGATGATGCACGAAATGAAAGTTGTGATTGTGATGCAAATATCTATGTTTGTTTGGCCTTATATGATGTCATGAGCATGAATTAATTTAATTAAATGAATGGATAAGTAAAGCTATCTAGAAACATAGAATGTATGCATAAGTATATAGTCTAAATGGGACAATAGGAAAATTGGTGTAAACAAACATGAATGTTGCATTGCCTGAATGAATGACATGATTTTGATGATGTTGCTATGATGATGGAAGTTGTGTCATATGTGTATGTATAAGAAAGTCGAGTCAGAGGTCCTACAACCCCTCCCCCTTACCGAAGTGGTACTTATAATGGAATTTCATGAGATTTGTATTACATAAGTTTCCGGTTGAGAACCCAAGGAGTTCAGTAATAGAATAATTATAAGTATGATCAGAGACTGAAAATGAGCTGATAAGTAAAGTCAGAGCCAGTAAAGTATCGGATTGATAAAAAGATTATTGGAATTATGCACTGTCCCAGTTAGAGAATGAATTCTTTTTGGAAAATCGAATTACTCAGGTGCAAGGTCGAGAAAAGTGTAAATCAAAATTTATTCAGAACTTGCCTTCTTTATTGAATGGTTTAATATGAAATTTGTGACGGCAGAACTAGTTGGGGAAATGATATTTGAAATGTGAACTATCTGAGTGTGACAGTTATGACTGGACAGATTTAGCAATCTCTTTTGAGATGTTCTATGTGTTTACCCGTTCTCAGAAATATTTCTATGGCTATTGATCTTCTAAAGAAATTCTTGTTATATGGGAATGTCTTCTAATTCTAGTGTTGGATGAAAGCATTGGTAGTCTGACTGGTTTAAAATTTATATTGCTCTATTTCATCGGGTATTCTATTTCATTTCGTCTGATAAGAATTGATGAGAAAATACATATGATATTATGATTCTGTTTCTTCTACTTGATGCTTCATCTGATATATATGTATGTGAAGATATATTGTTCTTGCTATATTGGATTCCAGTGGGATTAAATGATGTTTTCTTTTGGACTTTCTTTCTTTGAAGAATTATCGGGGTATTCTGTATTTTCTCTATGAGTTTGGTTTTCGATTCTCCGGCATAGTATCGTATCTTGGGTTTATTTATCCTGGATCTCTTCATTCTGGGTTTCTCTATCTTGGATTTCTTTATTCGGTTTTCTTGTTATCTTTGTTCCATATTTTTTCAATTAAGACTCATGTTCGAAGTGCGTTCTTCAGCTCGTGATAATCATGTCAAATATGAGTATACTTCTAATTTGATCTTGGTAATGTGGTGATTTTAGTATTGGGATTTTTTCTAATTTCTGTGTAAGGATTTGACATTAGTAAAGGCATAAGTGATAAAAGCGCGAGTTTCAGTCGGTATGGTGAATTATTTATTTGAAAGATTTCATGTGACAATTATGTCAGGATTATTTTTCTCAAGTCTGATAATAGAATTTTATTTTTGTACTGATAAAATAGTAAATAGTCTGAACGAGAAGTGTATATTTATTAGAAAGAGTTGGATATTAGTTAAAGTCACTACGAATGATAAGGTTTTAGTCTTGTGAAAGCTGAAAAGTTTATTACATGTTGACAGAGTTCGGATAGATGAGAATATTGGTAACCAAAGCGTCTGAACTAGACTAGTCTACATTGAGCAAAGACTTCCTGACTTTCAGTAATGTACTGTTGTATGAATTGTGATGTGTTTCAAGACAGTGAGGTAATGTGATAGTTTAGAGCATTCGATGTTACATAAAATCTGAGTTGTTAAAGAGGTTAAAGCCGAGGATTGGGATCTATCAAAATTATCCTTGCCAGTGTTGATATTGGGATGGAAATGAGAAGGATTATTCTTGAGGCCATATCAGAATTATTTCCATGGCGGAAAGAGGAAAATGTGATGTATCCTATTGTTAAATGTTTGGCGAGATCTATAAATCATATCGGTATTGAATGAATTCCTACTCATCTGATTCATGGAATTTCAGGTCTCTTCGATTGTTGGATTTCTTGGAATTCCGGTCTCCATTAAATCAAGTTGAGATCTGGGTTTTATGTCATGATATCATGGGAAACTGAGAAGGGTTAAAAATTTAAGAACAGTTGAGAGTTGAGACTGTAAGCTTTCAGATCATATGAGAAATTAAAGAGATGTATAGCCTAAGTGAAAGATCTTTGGCACTGAATATGAGATTAAAAGTGAAGACCACTTTTCTGGTAAGATTTTCGAGGACGAAAATCCCTAAAGGGGGGAGAGTTGTAATATCCTGATTTTGGGCCTAGTCAGAATGGTGGTTTTGAGACCACAAATCTGAGATAGAAATAATTATTTTATAATATTTTGAGGTCTATGATATGATTGCATGATTGTGTGAAAATTTCGTGAAGAAATTCTATGCATAAAGTGCTTAATTTGAAATTATGGACTAAATTGAATAAATTGCAAAACTAGTGTTCTAGAAGCATTTTGCATAAAATTGAATTAGATTATTAATTAGAGGTCCTTAAAGAGTAATTTTACCAACTTCTAAAAAAATTTGGACAAAAATGGGCTTGGAAGGGTAAAAATTTTAAAAATAATAAAAAAGGCATTTTGGTCATTTAGGGGTAAAATGAATTAAAAGACAAATTTTAAAACCCAAATGTGTCTATCTTCAACCCCATGGCCGAATATAGCAAGGAGAAACCATGGATAGGGTTTTTCAAGCTTCCAAGCTCGATTGTAAGTCAGTTCTAGCCTCGTTTTTAATGTTTTTTTACGTTTTTGGAGTCCCGGTAACTTGATTTAGCTTATGCTAGCAATAATTTAACCTAGGGTTTATATTTGGAAAAATACCCATAGGTGAAATTTGTGTATTTTGGTGTTTTATGATAGAATATAAGGTTTTAAATTATGTTAGACAACTTGTGCTACTCGGTTTTAAGTGAAAACGAGCAAAAGGGCTTAATCGGTAAAAATACCTAATAGTCATAAGTACATGTTAGAGTGAGAATTTGATGTTGCCATAGAAGGGAAAAATGATCAGCTTGTCATAAAACATAAGAAAATAGGCTGAAGTTTAATTTACGAGCTTTGGGGAAAAAGTGTAAATATGCAAAATTTTAGGGGCAAAACTGTATTTTTTCAAAAATATGATTTTGGGTCAATTTGAATAATGTGAGTCCTAATTAGACTATATTTTAAATAATAGAGCAAGGAAAACTGAAATTCGGGCTAAAATGGGAAAAAATACCAAGTTGTGGACGAAATGGTAAAAGTAGCCATTTTCGCATACGAGGTAAGTTCATATGTAAATGTTGGTAACATAGTTATTATTTTAAATGTTTTAATGTTATTTAAATGATATGATAATTAGTATGAAATATTATACTTGTGATAATTGTTTGATAATATGTCAAATTTTGTGATATACTTGGAAAATGTGAAATACTACCGAGTATCGGTATCGGCATTCCGTAGAAGATGGTTGAGACACATGATTGGGAAAAAGGTCCCGTTGAACCTTACGAATGGATTAGGATACAAGTGACATGTCACTAGGATATTTGGGCATCCGAACTCGTTGAGTTGAGTCCGAGTTCACTTATGGATGCGAATGTCCGAACTCGTTGAGTTGAGTCCGAGTTCGAGAGATGTAACTAGGCATCTGAGCTCGTTGAGTTGATTCCGAGTTCACTTATGGATGCGAGCGCCCGAGCTCGTTGAGTTGAGTTCGAGTTCACTTATGAGCGGGTTACATGGCAGCTTGGCTACATATGTGGCACTTATGTGCAAACTTTCCATGTATCCGAACTATATTCCGATGTGTTCAACGGGTAAAATTCTACTCAAATGGAGGAATACTCGAGATGAAAGGGTCGTATTGGTAAGTGTTGTGAAATGGATACTTTGAATAGGTATGTACTTAACCCTCAAGTTGAAAACTCGATATAACAACAATATGGTAAGATGATATATGAAAATATGATATGAATGTCTTGGTGATGATTATGCAAAGGATGTTTTATATTTGCTTATATGGTTATGTTACTTGCTATTTGCATGTGAACTTACTAAGCATTTATGCTTACTCCCTCATTTTCATTCCTTGCAGTTTTGACAACCCAGCTCGGAAATCGGGAACGGTCGGAGGCTCGCTCACACTATCCGTGTATCATCTTGGCATAATGGCTTGTATATTTTGAGCATGGCATGTATAGCATTATAATCATTTTGTGTATATGGTCTTATGATATGGTTAGTGAGTGGTATTGAAATGCTTGGTAATGTTGGAATGGATAATCATGATCATATTTGGTGTTATGTATGCTAAATTGCTAGCTAATCCATGGAAACCATGAAATAGGTAAAATTTACCATAAAATAGATTCAGACAGCAGCAGTGATGTGAGTTTGAAAAATCATTAAAAATAGTAGAGATATAATTAGATGATGAATAAAATATGGAATTGAAGAATTATGAGTTTATTTTCATATGGATGGAACAAAACAGGTATATGAGTTATATTTTATGAGATGTTTAAATTTTTGTGAAACAGGGCCAGAGCGATTTCTGGATCTCTTGTTCCGACTTTAAAAATTCATCATAAATTTTAAAAAAATAATTATAAGTCATACTTTATATGTAATGATTCCTTATTGAGTCTATTTTTATTAGAAACAAGCAGAATAGTCATTGAAACTCTGTACAGGGAGATATCTGATTCGTAATACACATAGGTCAGAGCAGTTGAACCCTGAAACAGGGGAGAATTTAACTAATAAACTGTACTAATTGGCTTGACCAAAAATTCTAGAAAACAATTAGTAAATATATATATGAGTATAGTTTCAGGAAAAATTTACGGAATTGTATTTCGAGTTTCGTAACTCGAGATATGAATATTTAAGCAAATATGATGCAGATTGCTAGCTTGACTGGAAATTTTAAAAATAAATTGTTTGAGCTGTTTAAGTAATGAATTAAGTCTGTTAACACCTCGTTTTCAGCTCCGGAGACGGTCTCGGGTACGGGGCGTTACATTTGGTGGTATCAGAGCAGGTTTAGTCGGTTCTCGGACTAACTTAGCATGTGTAAAAGTTTAGCTATACATGCCACTGATCTATGATAGTGTGATGTCTTCTGACGCGTATAAGTACCGTCTTATTTAGACAGGGTACTCTCCAACCGAGCTGCGCTGACCATGTTCAATGTTATGTGAAGGTATTTGAGTAAAGTTATGATTATGATAAGTCTCGGTTCAGAAAAGTATGAATAAAAGTTTATGATACATATGTGATAATATGTGAGATGAAAGTTCATGTTGTGATAAATATCCATATTTGCTTAATGCTCATATGATGTAGTGTATGTGGCTTACTTGATAAGATGAACGAAATAAATAGAAAGTAGTAGAGGAATGAATAAATGTCATAATATCATAATACGAATGAAAATGTCTTTGTCTTGATTGGTCGTTGAATATTGATGAATGTTAATAATATACAATTTTATGAGATAAAGAATTATAATGAAATGAACTTATCTATGTTAAATTGTTGGACTGAATTATATGATTGTAATGATATGTACATGATGATGAACGAAATGAAAGTTTTGATTGTGATGCAAATATCTATGTTTGTTTGGCCTTATATGATGTCATGAGCATGAATTAATTTAATTAAATGAATGGATAAGTAAAGCTATCTAGAAAACATAGAATGTATGCATAAGTATATAGTCTAAATGGGACAATAGGAAAATTGGTGTAAGCCAACATGAATGTTGCATTGCCTGAATGAATGACATGATTTTGATGATGTTGCTATGATGATGGAAGTTGTGTCATATGTGTATGTATAAGAAAGTCGAGTCAGAGGTCCTACAACCCCTCCCCCTTACCGAAGTGGTACTTATAATGAAATTTCATGAGATTTGTATTGAATAAGTTTCCGGTTGAGAACCCAAAGAGTTCAGTGATAGAATAATTATAAGTATGATCAGAGATTGAAAATGAGCTGATAAGTAAACTCAGAGCCAGTAAAGTATCGGATTGATATAAAGATTATTGGAATTATGCACTGTCCCAGTTAGAGAAGGAATTCTCTTTGGTAAATCGAATTACTCGGGTGCAAGTTCGAGAAAAGTGTAAATCGAAATTTATTCAGAACTTGCTTTCTTTAGTGAATGGTTTAATATGAAATTTGTGACGAGAGAACTAGATGGGGAAATGATATTTGAAATGTGAACTATCTGAGTGTGACAGTTATGACTGGACAGATTTAGCAGTCTCTTTTGAGATGTTCTATGTGTTTACCCGTTCTCAGAAATATTTCTATGGCTATTGATCTTCTGAAGAAATTCTTGTTATATGGGAATGTCTTCTAATTCTAGCGTTGGATGAAAGCATTAGTAGTCTGACCGGTTTAAAATTTATATTGCTCTATTTCATCGGGTATTCTATTTCATTTCGTCTGATAAGAATTGATGAGAAAATACATATGATATTATGATTCTGTTTCTTCTACTTGATGCTTCATCTGATATATATGTATGTGAAGATATATTGTTCTTGCTATATTGGATTCCAGTGGGATTAAATGATGTTTTCTTTTGGACTTTCTTTCTTTGAAGAATTATCGGGGTATTCTGTATTTTCTCTATGAGTTTGGTTTTCGATTCTCTGGCATAGTATCGTATCTTGGGTTTCTTTATCCTTGATCTCTTTATTCTGGGTTTCTCTATCTTGGATTTCTTTATTCGGTTTTCTTGTTATCTTTGTTCCATATTTTTTCAATTAAGACTCATGTTCGAAGTGCGTTCTTCAGCTCGTGATAATCATGTCAAATATGAGTATACTTCTAATTTGATCTTGGCAATGTGGTGATTTTAGTATTGGGATTTTTTCTAATTTCTGTGTAAGGATTTGACATTAGTAAAGGCATAAGTGATAAAAGCGCGAGTTTCAGTCGGTATGGTGAATTATTTATTTGAAAGATTTCATGTGACAATTATGTCAAGATTATTTTTCTCAAGTCTGATAATAGAATTTAATTTTTGCACTGATAAAATAGTAAATAGTCTGAACGAGAAGTGTATATTTATTAGAAAGAGTTGGATATTAGTTAAAGTCACTACGAATGATAAGCTTTTCGTCTTGTGAAAGCTGAAAAGTTTATTACATGTTGACAGAGTTCGGATAGATGAGAATATTGGTAACCGAAGCGTCTGAACTAGACTAGTCTACATTGAGCAAAGACTTCCTGACTTTCAGTAATGTACTGTTGTATGAATTGTGATGTGTTCAAGACCGTGAGGTAATGTGATAGTTTAGAGCATTCGATGTTACATAAAATCTGAGTTGTTAAAGAAGTTAAAGTTGAGCATTGGGATCTATCAAAATTATCCTTGCCAGTGTTGATATTGGGATGGAAATGAGAAGGATTATTCTTGAGGCCATATCAGAATTATTTCCATGGCGGAAAGAGGAAAATGTGATGTATCCTATTGTTAAATGTTTGGCGAGATCTATAAATCATATCGGTATTGAATGAATTCCTACTCATCAGATTCGAGGAATTTTAGGTCTCTTTGATTGTTGGATTTCTTGCAATTCCGGTCTCCATTAAATCAAGTTGAGATCCGGGTTTTATGTCATGATATCATGGGAAACTGAGAAGGGTTGAAAATTTAAGAACAGTTGAGAGTTGAGATTGTAAGCTTTCAGATCATATGAGAAATTAAAGAGATGTATAGCCTAAGTGAAAGATCTTCGGCACCGAATATGAGATTAAAAGTGAAGACCACTTTTCCGGTAAGATTTTCGGGGACGAAAATCCCTAAAGGGGGGAGAGTTGTAATATCCTGATTTTGGGCCTAGTCGGAATGGTGGTTTTGAGACCAAAAATCTGAGATAGAAATAATTATTTTATAATATTTTGAGGTCTATGATATGATTGCATGATTGTGTGAAAATTTCGTGAAGAAATTCTATGCATAAAGTGCTTAATTTGAAATTAGGGACTAAATTGAATAAATTACAAAACTTGTGTTCTAGAAGCATTTTGCATAAAACTGAAATAGATTATTAATTAGAGGTCCTTAAAGAGTAATTTGACCAACTTCTATAAAACATTTTGGACAAAAATGGGCTTGGAAGGGTAAAAATTTTAAAAATAGTAAAAAGGGCATTTTGGTCATTTAGGGGTAAAATGAATTAAAAGACAAATTTTAAAACCCAAATGTGTCCATCTTCAACCCCATGGCTGAATATAGCAAGGAGAAACCATGGCTAGGGTTTTTCAAGCTTCCAAGCTCGATTGTAAGTCTGTTCTAGCCTCGTTTTTAATGTTTTTTTACGTTTTTAAGTCCCGGTAACTTGATTTAGCTTATGCTAGCAATAATTTAACCTAGGGTTTATATTTGGAAAAATACCCATAGGTGAAATTTGTGTATTTTGGTGTTTTATGATAGAATATGAGGTTTTAAATTATGTTAGACAACTTGTGCTACTCGGTTTTAAGTGAAAACGAGCAAAAGGGCTTAATCGGTAAAAATACCTAATAGTCATAAGTACATGTTAGAGTGAGAATTTGATGTTGCCATAGAAGGGAAAAATGATCAGCTTGTCATAAAACATAAGAAAATAGGCTGAAGTTTAATTTACGAGCTTTGGGGAAAAAGTGTAAATATGGAAAATTTTAGGGGCAAAACTGTAATTTTCAAAAATATGATTTTGGGTCAATTTGAATAATGTGAGTCCTAATTAGACTATATTTTAAATAATAGAGCAAGGAAAACTGAAATTTGGGCTAAAATGGGAAAAAATACCAAGTTGTGGACGAAATGGTAAAAGTAGCCATTTTCGCATACGAGGTAAGTTCATATGTAAATGTTGGTAACATAGTTATTATTTTAAATGTTTTAATGTTATTTAAATGATATGATAATTAGTATGAAATATTATACTTGTGATAATTGTTTGATAATATGTCAAATTATGTGATATACTTGGAAAATGTGAAATACTACCGAGTATCGGTATCGGCATTCCGTAGAAGATGGTTGAGACACATGATTGGGAAAAAGGTCCCGTTGAACCTTACGAATGGATTAGGATACAAGTGACATGTCACTAGGATATTTGGGCATCCGAACTCGTTGAGTTGAGTCCGAGTTCACTTATGGATGCGAATGTCCGAACTCGTTGAGTTGAGTCCGAGTTCGAGAGATGTAACTAGGCATCCGAGCTCGTTGAGTTGATTCCGAGTTCACTTATGGATGCGAGCGCCCGAGCTCGTTGAGTTGAGTTCGAGTTCACTTATGAGCGGGTTACATGGCAGCTTGGCTACATATGTGGCACTTATGTGCAAACTTTCCATGTATCCGAACTATATTCCGATGTGTTCAACGGGTAAAATTCTACTCAAATGGAGGAATACTCGAGATGAAAGGGTCGTATTGGTAAGTGTTGTGAAATGGATACTTTGAATAGGTATGTACTTAACCCTCAAGTTGAAAACTCGATATAACAACAATATGGTAAGATGATAAATGAAAATATGATATGAATGTCTTGGTGATGATTATGCAAATGATGTTTTATATTTGCTTATATGGTTATGTTACTTGCTATTTGCATGTGAACTTACTAAGCATTTATGCTTACTCCCTCATTTTCATTCCTTGTAGTTTTGACAAGCCAGCTCGGAAATCGGGAACGGTCGGAGGCTCGCTCACACTATCCGTGTATCATCTTGGCATAATGGCTTGTATATTTTGAGCATGGCATGTATAGCATTATAATCATTTTGTGTATATTGTCTTATGATATGGTTATTGAGTGGTATTGAAATGCTTGGTAATGATTAGCCATTGGAATGGCTAATCATGATCATATTTGGTGTTATGTATGCTAAATTGCTAGCTAATCCATGGAAACCATGAAATAGGTAAAATTTACCATAAAATAGATTCAGATAGCAGCAGTGATGTGAGTTTGAAAAATCATTAAAAATAGTAGAGATATAATTAGATGATGAATAAAATATGGAATTGAAGAATTATGAGTTTATTTTCATATGGATGGAACAAAACAGGTATATGAGTTATATTTTATGAGATGTTTAAATTTTTGTGAAACAGGGCCAGAGCGATTTCTGGATCTCTTGTTCCGACTTTAAAAATTCATCATAAATTTTAAAAAAATAATTATAAGTCATACTTTATATGTAATGATTCCTTATTGAGTCTACTTTTATTAGAAGCAAACGGAATAGTCATTGAAACTCTGTACAGGGAGATATGTGATTCGTAATACACATAGGTCAGAGCAGTTGAACCCTGAAATAGGGGAGACTTTAACTAATAAACTGTACTAATTGGCTTGACCAAAAATTCTAAAAAACAATTAGTAAATATATATATGAGTATAGTTTCAGGAAAAATTTACGGAATTGTATTTCGAGTTTCATAACTCGAGATATGAATTTTTAAGCAACTATGATGCAGATTGCTAGCTTGACTGGAAATTTTAAAAATAAATTGTTTGAGCTGTTTAAGTAATGAATTAAGTCGTTAACACCTCGTTTTCGACTCCGGCGACGGTCTCGGGTACGGGGCGTTACATTTGGTGGTATCAGAGCAGGTTTAGTCAATTCTCGGACTAACTTAGCATGTGTAAAAGTTTAGCTATACATGCCACTGATCTATAATAGTGTGATGTCTTCTGACGCGTATAAGTACCGTCTTATTTAGACAGGGTACTCTCCAACCGAGCTGCGCTGACCATGTTCAATGTTATGTGAAGGTATTTGAGTAAAGTTATGATTATGATAAGTCTCGGTTCAGAAAAGTATGAATAAAAGTTTATGATACATATGTGATAATATGTGAGATGAAAGTTCATGTTGTGATAAATATCCATATTTGCTTAATGCTCATATGATGTAGTGTATGTGGCTTACTTGATAAGATGAACGGAATAAATAGAAAGTAGTAGAGGAATGAATAAATGTCATAATATCATGATACGAATGAAAATGTCTTTGTCTTGATTGGTCGTTGAATATTGATGAATGTTAATAATATACAATTTTTATGAGATAAAGAATTATAATGAAATGAACTTATCTATGTTAAATTGTTGGACTGAATTATATGATTGTAATGATATGTACATGATGATGCACGAAATGAAAGTTTTGATTGTGATGCAAATATCTATGTTTGTTTGGCCTTATATGATGTCATGAGCATGAATTAATTTAATTAAATGAATGGATAAGTAAAGCTATCTAGAAAACATAGAATGTATGCATAAGTATATAGTCTAAATGGGACAATAGGAAAATTGGTGTAAGCCAACATGAATGTTGCATTGCCTGAATGAATGACATGATTTTGATGATGTTGCTATGATGATGGAAGTTGTGTCATATGTGTATGTATAAGAAAGTCGAGTCAGAGGTCCTACAACCCCTCCCCCTTACCGAAGTGGTACTTATAATGGAATTTCATGAGATTTGTATTGAATAAGTTTCCGGTTGAGAACCCAAAGAGTTCAGTGATAGAATAATTATAAGTATGATCAGAGATTGAAAATGAGCTGATAAGTAAAGTCAGAGCCAGTAAAGTATCGGATTGATATAAAGATTATTGGAATTATGCACTGTCCCAGTTAGAGAAGGAATTCTCTTTGGTAAATCGAATTACTCAGGTGCAAGGTCGAGAAAAGTGTAAATCGAAATTTATTCAGAACTTGCCTTCTTTAGTGAATGGTTTAATATGAAATTTGTGACGAGAGAACTAGATGGGGAAATGATATTTGAAATGTGAACTATCTGAGTGTGACAGTTATGACTGGACAGATTTAGCAGTCTCTTTTGAGATGTTCTATGTGTTTACCCGTTCTCAGAAATATTTCTATGGCTATTGATCTTCTGAAGAAATTCTTGTTATATGGGAATGTCTTCTAATTCTAGTGTTGGATGAAAGCATTGGTAGTCTGACTGGTTTAAAATTTATATTGCTCTATTTCATTGGGTATTCTATTTCATTTTATCTGATAAGAATTGATGAGAAAATACATATGATATTATGATTCTGTTTCTTCTACTTGATGCTTCATCTGATATATATGTATGTGAAGATATATTGTTCTTGCTATATTGGATTCCAGTGGGATTAAATGATGTTTTCTTTTGGACTTTCTTTCTTTAAAGAATTATCGGGGTATTCTGTATTTTCTCTATGAGTTTGGTTTTCGATTCTCCGGCATAGTATCGTATCTTGGGTTTCTTTATCCTGGATCTCTTTATTCTGGGTTTCTCTATCTTGGATTTCTTTATTCGGTTTTCTTGTTATCTTTGTTCCATATTTTTTCAATTAAGACTCATGTTCGAAGTGCGTTCTTCAGCTCGTGATAATCATGTCAAATATGAGTATACTTCTAATTTGATCTTGGCAATGTGGTGATTTTAGTATTGGGATTTTTTCTAATTTCTGTGTAAGGATTTGACATTAGTAAAGGCATAAGTGATAAAAGCGCGAGTTTCAGTCGGTATGGTGAATTATTTATTTGAAAGATTTCATGTGACAATTATGTCAAGATTATTTTTCTCAAGTCTGATAATAGAATTTAATTTTTGCACTGATAAAATAGTAAATAGTCTGAACGAGAAGTGTATATTTATTAGAAAGAGTTGGATATTAGTTAAAGTCACTACGAATGATAAGCTTTTCGTCTTGTGAAAGCTGAAAAGTTTATTACATGTTGACAGAGTTCGGATAGATGAGAATATTGGTAACCGAAGCGTCTGAACTAGACTAGTCTACATTGAGCAAAGACTTCCTGACTTTCAGTAATGTACTGTTGTATGAATTGTGATGTGTTCAAGACCGTGAGGTAATGTGATAGTTTAGAGCATTCGATGTTACATAAAATCTGAGTTGTTAAAGAGGTTAAAGTTGAGCATTGGGATCTATCAAAATTATCCTTGCCAGTGTTGATATTGGGATGGAAATGAGAAGGATTATTCTTGAGGCCATATCAGAATTATTTCCATGGCGAAAAGAGGAAAATGTGATGTATCCTATTGTTAAATGTTTGGCGAGATCTATAAATCATATCGGTATTGAATGAATTCCTACTCATCAGATTCGAGGAATTTTAGGTCTCTTTGATTGTTGGATTTCTTGCAATTCCGGTCTCCATTAAATCAAGTTGAGATCCGGGTTTTATGTCATGATATCATGGGAAACTGAGAAGGGTTGAAAATTTAAGAACAGTTGAGAGTTGAGATTGTAAGCTTTCAGATCATATGAGAAATTAAAGAGATGTATAGCCTAAGTGAAAGATCTTCGGCACCGAATATGAGATTAAAAGTGAAGACCACTTTTCCGGTAAGATTTTCGGGGACGAAAATCCCTAAAGGGGGGAGAGTTGTAATATCCTGATTTTGGGCCTAGTCGGAATGGTGGTTTTGAGACCAAAAATCCGAGATAGAAATAATTATTTTATAATATTTTGAGGTCTATGATATGATTGCATGATTGTGTGAAAATTTCGTGAAGAAATTCTATGCATAAAGTGCTTAATTTGAAATTAGGGACTAAATTGAATAAATTACAAAACTTGTGTTCTAGAAGCATTTTGCATAAAATTGAAATATATTATTAATTAGAGGTCCTTAAAGAGTAATTTGACCAACTTCTATAAAACATTTTGGACAAAAATGGGCTTGGAAGGGTAAAAATTTAAAAAATAGTAAAAAGGGCATTTTGGTCATTTAGGGGTAAAATGAATTAAAAGACAAATTTTAAAACCCAAATGTGTCCATCTTCAACCCCATGGCTGAATATAGCAAGGAGAAACCATGGCTAGGGTTTTTCAAGCTTCCAAGCTCGATTGTAAGTCTGTTCTAGCCTCGTTTTTAATGTTTTTTACGTTTTTTAAGTCCCGGTAACTTGATTTAGCTTATGCTAGCAATAATTTAACCTAGGGTTTATATTTGGAAAAATACCCATAGGTGAAATTTGTGTATTTTGGTGTTTTATGGTAGAATATGAGGTTTTAAATTATGTTAGACAACTTGTGCTACTCGGTTTTAAGTGAAAACGAGCAAAAGGGCTTAATCGGTAAAAATACCTAATAGTCATAAGTACATGTTAGAGTGAGAATTTGATGTTGCCATAGAAGGGAAAAATGATCAGCTTGTCATAAAACATAAGAAAATAGGCTGAAGTTTAATTTACGAGCTTTGGGGAAAAAGTGTAAATATGCAAAATTTTAGGGGCAAAACTGTAATTTTTCCAAAATATGATTTTGGGTCAATTTGAATAATGTGAGTCCTAATTAGACTATATTTTAAACAATAGAGCAAGGAAAACTGAAATTCGGGCTAAAATGGGAAAAAATACCAAGTTGTGGACGAAATGGTAAAAGTAGCCATTTTCGCATACGAGGTAAGTTCATATGTAAATGTTGGTAACATAGTTATTATTTTAAATGTTTTAATGTTATTTAAATGATATGATAATTATTATGAAATATTATACTTGTGATAATTGTTTGATAATATGTCAAATTATGTGATATACTTGGAAAATGTGAAATACTACCGAGTATCAGTATCGGCATTCCGTAGAAGATGGTTGAGACACATGATTGGGAAAAAGGTCCCGTTGAACCTTATGAATGGATTAGGATACAAGTGACATGTCACTAGGATATTTGGGCATCCAAACTCGTTGAGTTGAGTCCGAGTTCACTTATGGATGCGAATGTTCGAACTCGTTGAGTTGAGTCCGAGTTCGAGAGATGTAACTAGGCATCCGAGCTCGTTGAGTTGAGTCCGAGTTCACTTATGGATGCGAACGCCCGAGCTCGTTGAGTTGAGTCCGAGTTCACTTATGGGCGGGTTACATGGTAGCTTGGCTACATATGTGGTACTTATGTGCAAACTTTCCATGTATCCGAACTATACAACGGGTAAAATTCTACTCAAATGGAGGAATACTCAAGATGAAAGGACTTACTGGTAAGTGTTGTGAAATGGATACTTTGAATAGGTATGTACTTAACCCTCAGGTTGAAAACTCGATATAACAACAATATGGTAAGATGATAAATGAAAATATGATATGAATGTCTTGGTGATGATTATGCAAATGATGTTTTATGTTTGCTTATATGGTTATGTTACTTGCTATTTGCATGTGAACTTACTAAGCATTTATGCTTACTCCCTCCTTTTCATTCCTTGTTGTTTTGACAAGCCAGCTCGAAAATCGGGAACGGTCGGAGGCTCGCTCACACTATCCGTGTATCATCTTGGCATAATAGCTTGTATATTTTGAGCATGGCATGTATAGCATTATAATCATTTTGTGTATATGGTCTTATGATATGGTTATTGAGTGGTATGGAAATGCTTGGTAATGATTAGCCATTGGAATGGCTAATCATGATCATATTTGGTGTTATGTATGCTAAATTGCTTGCTAATCCATGGAAACCATGAAATAGGTAAAATTTACCATAAAATAGATTCAGACAGCAGCAGTGACGTGAGTTTGAAAAATCATTAAAAATAGTAGAGATATAATTAGATGATGAATAAAATATGTAATTGAATAATTATGAGTCTATTTTCATATGGATGGAACAAAACAGGTATATGAGTTATATTTTATGAGATGTTTAAGTTTTTGTGAAACAGGGCCAGAGCGATTTCTGGATCCCTTGTTCTGACTTTAAAAATTCATCATAAATTTTAAAAAAATAATTCGAAGTCATGCTTTATATTTACAGATTCCTTATTGAGTCTAGTTTTATTAGAAACAAACGGTATAGTCATTGAAACTCTGTACAGGGAGATATCTGATTCGTAATACACAGAGGTCAGAGCAGTCGAACCCTAAAATAGGGGAGACTTTAACTAATAAACTGTACTAATTGGCTCAACCAAAAATTCTAGAAAAAAATTATTAAATATATATATAAGTATAGTTTCAGGAAAAATTTACGAAATTGGATTTTGATTTTTGGAACTCGAGATATGAATTTTTAAGCAACTGTGATGCAGATTGCTAGCTTGACTGGAAATTTTAAAAATAAATTGTTTGAGCTGTTTAAGTAATGAATTAAGTCTGTTAACACCTCGTTTTCGACTCCTGCGATGGTCTCGGGTACGGGGCATTTAGTAACTTTCTTTGTTATAAATAATATATTTTTTTGTCATAACTTCATAAAGTTATTTTTTATAAATAAGTTATGGTAATAAAAATTATAACATTTTTATAAATAAATATATTATTTTTATAATATATAGCATGAACACATAAATAAGTTAAGTCCATACTTATTGGCCATAATTTTTTATAAATAAATATATTATAATACTTTTATAACATTTCAAATTTTTTATAATATTTTTTTATCCTAATTTTAGAATTTTTTCCATAACCATCCCAAAAACTCATACGTGTTCATACTTATAATATAATTTTTATAACTTGTATAAAAATAATTTTTTAAAATTAGATTTAGATGAAATTACTTGCGTAATTATTTCAATCCTCGCCCTCTCCCCTAATAATTGGAAAGTGTAAATAGGGTGTTCCAACTACACCCAATTCGATAGGACTCACCAATTACAATGGTTACCTAAGCGTGTTACTCTTGTATAATTACAAATAATTACACTCGAATCTAATTATTAGGTGATTTTTCAAATACTACTTAGAGAACTTATTCAAATAAACTATTATAATTTAGGGGTAATTTTAAATATCTCGGCCTTTTTAAATTTTCAAAAATGAATTTAAAGATAAAATTAAATGAATATAATATATTATGCAAATATGAGATAAATTAAAGAATTATATGAAAACAATATGAAATAATTAAAACACAATGAAGCATACAAACGGTTCAAATACACAAATGTGACGAAATTTACATATAACAATTATTAACATGAAAAAAAACACAAACACAATATGAAAATATTATTTTAAATTTAATCATTACTAAAAATAATACAGAATATGTGATAAATTTAGACATAAAAAATGCATAAGTTATTCTCTTGAAAATAGTAGCTACGAAAGCCTATGCAAAACACAATATGCCACAAAAATAATATAAAAATGATATGCATTAAAAAAATAAAAATTTATGCAAAACAGAGGGTAAACTACACCAATTATTCTTACACTTTGTTTAAAATTACATTTCGGTCATCTTACTTTGAAAAGTTACATAATAGTCACTAATGTTATCAAATTGTTACATTTTTGTCTCTTGGTTGTTAACTAATGTAATCTCCCCAACCCAGCCTAGACATTTGACTCAAATCTGGAGGATTACATTAGCCACTGAAGTGACCTAGTGAGCTATTGCAGTTTTGAAAACAACCACTTTAAAACATTTGTTTAATTTAGTAAAAAAATTAATTAAATACCAATTTATTAATCTTCAAATCTTAATTAAGATATAGTAGCAAAAAAGTGATAAGTGGTTGTTTTTAAATAAAAATTGGAGTTTCATGCATAGCTTATTGATAATCATATCTTAATACCCTAAAGTAAAATTAAGTGTCATGCAAAATAAAATCAAAAACCCAAGTCTCATGCCACATTATAAAATAAAATATTACAGTCCTCAAATAATATAATAAATCATATAATGAACCTAAAATAATTTTGAAATTAGAAATCGAGCGGAGACCCTCCGGATACCACATCCGAGTCCGAACCTAGTGGGTTATCTGTAAGGATGAAAATTAAAGGGGGAGTAAGCTATGATGCTCAGTGTGAGTTCCATCACAAGTAAATTGGTGCCAAACAGCAATCCAAGCACATGTAATAACAGTTCTCAATACATTAGTAATCATATAGCATGGCAGAAACTAACAATTCATTCAAGCATGTTAATGTGCGATGATGCAATATAATTAGCAATTTCATCTTAACAGTATAAATAGGTCCTACCCCACCGCTACACTCCATAGTAAGAATTCCCCAAAATTCTTATATCCTAGACACTCCAGTTTAGAGATAAACCACTATTTTTTTAGGTTAATATGCTGCCAGTAGTTGTGAATACACAACGGGTTTATAGATAATAGCTGCCAGTATAAGTTGTGGATAAACCACGAGTGCTTGCAGGTTAATACACTACCAATAGTTTTGAATACACAACGGTTTTTGCAGTTGAAAACTGCTAGTAATTTGTGGATAAACCACCAGTGTTTTTAGTTAAAATTGTCAGTACTTCTTCTTTTCAATGCGTCTCACCC
Organism: Gossypium hirsutum; assembly: GCF_007990345.1. NCBI lineage: Eukaryota > Viridiplantae > Streptophyta > Magnoliopsida > Malvales > Malvaceae > Gossypium > Gossypium hirsutum. The sequence continues at coordinate 10,639,334 of NC_053432.1, forward strand.
CATGCAATGCAGTATGACATGCGGGCATCAATATAGTACAACGAGTTTCCAAATAATAACTGCCAGTATAAGTTTTGGATAAACCATGAGTGCTTACAGGTTGATACATTATCATTAGTTGTGAATACAAATTGGTTTTTGTAGATGTTAGCTGCTAGTATAAGTTATGGATAAACCACGAGTGCTTACAGGTTAATATGTTACCAGTAGTTGTGAATACACAATGGTTTTTGCAGATGAAAGTTGCCAATAATTTGTGAATAAACCACCAGTGTTTGTAGTTAAAACTGCCAATACTTCCTCCTTTCAATGCGTCCCGCCCCATGCAACATAGTATGACGTGTGAGCACCAATACAATACAAAAACAGTAAACATGTTTAACATGAGTTTATATCAATAGTAGCAGTAGGCATGGATTTTATGCATTCAATTCAACAATATAGTAAGCATGTGGTTCATGCAATTTGTAATTGTATTATAAGAGTAAAAACAATAATTTATCAATAATTCAGTTATAGAAGGCATGTATAAATCACATAGCATACTTATATAGTAATAATCTAATCAATCAGTCATGGATTCTAGCATTAATTCTAAAATCAGTGACTCAATTGAATAAGATAAATTACTAAAAACAGTTCAGGAACCATTCATGGACTAATATGCATTAATCATAAAATTATTGGTGAAACTGTAATTTTTGAAAAGTAGGGAACACATGGCCGTGTAACCGAACCATGTGGGAAGCTATGGACAGTGTAAGGGGTACACGACCGTGTGGCTAGGCCATGTAATAGACTGATGCCATATGGCATTCAAAAATTCAACCTACAGGGGAGACACGACTGTTTGAGAATAGATTTTCCTTAGGTTTTAGGGCGGACATGGTCATGTGCAGAGGTCATGTAGTCTACACGGATGGCCTACAAGCTCGTGCGGCTGGTTGTGTGGTCTATGCTAGGCTTGATTTTGCCTTAATTTTCTCATAAAAGAATACACGCCTGTTACTGTATTCTCGAATGATGATCCTCATGTCCATGGAGACAATGGTAACCCTGATACAAAATCCATCATAACCCATTCTCATTTTCATTCTATAATCAACACAGGCTGTAGCAGTCCAGAAGGTACTTGATGCTCAGCTTTGACTTACTAACAAATAAAACATTTAGATACAAACTCTGAAATTTCACATTTCATACCTGGCCACCAATACATTTGTTTCAAATCATCGTACATTTTGTTACTACTAGGGTGTATCAAATAATTACTATTGTGAACTTCCTAAAAAATCTTTTGTATAAAATCATAATTTCTCATGACACAAATTCTATTTCGAAAATATAAACTACCATCAGAACTAACATGGAATTCTGAATTATACGTTTTTTAAATCTATTTTCGTTTAGCAACCAACTCGGAATCACTTTTCTGAGCTTTACGAATTTGCTGCAGAAATTTGATCTAGCTTTTAATTCCACTACAATGGAACCATCATCAATCAACCTCAAACGAGTATTCAAAACTCGCAAAGAAAATAAATATTTTCTACTTAAAGTATGAGCAACAACATTAGCTTTTCCTGGATAAGATAATCAATGTCAAATCGTAATCTTTTAGTAGCTTCAACCATCTACATTGTCTCAAATTTAATTCTTTTTATGACATCAAATACTTCAAGCATTTTTTATCCGTGAAGATATGATATTTTTCTCCATACAAATAGTGTCATCAAATATTTAATGCAAACACAATAGCTGCAAGTTCTAAATCATGAGTTGGGTAATTTTTCTCATGCGATTTCAATTGACGAAAAGCATAAGCTACCACTTTGCCTTCTTGCATCAAACATAACCTAATCCATTAAGTGAAGCAGCACTATAGATCACAAATTCGTTGCCAGACTCTAGCTGAATCGACACAGGAGCTTTGGTTAATAATACTTTTATCTGATCAAAACTTTGTTGGCATTTTTCAAACCATTCAAACTTAACATCTTTCTGGAGTAGCTTCGTCAACAGTGTAGAAATCATCGAAAACCCTTTAACAAATCTCCAATAATACCTGACTAAACCCAAGAAATTTCTTATCTTTGAAACCTTTCTCAGAGGCTTCCAGTCTACAATAGTTGATATTTTACTTGGATCCACTCTAATACCATCCGCCGATACAACATGTCCAAAAAGTTAAACTTCTCGCAGCTAGAACTCACATTTGCTTAATTTAGCAAATAACTATTTCTCGCGCAAAGTTTGCAATATTACTCTCAAATGTTGTTCATGCTCAATTTTATCTCGGGAAACAAATCAAAATATCATCAATGAATACAACTAAAAATCTGTCTAATACAATCGAAATATTCTATCCATCAAATCCATAAACACAGCATGTGCATTTATTAAACCAAATGACATAACTAAAAATTCATAATGTCTGTACTTGGTCCTAAAAGCAGTCTTCGATACATCAGAATCATTAACTCATAGCTGATAATATCCAAAACAAATATCAATCTTTGAAAACACTGTTGCACCTTTCAATTGATAAAACAAATCATCGATACATGGCAATGGATATTTATTTTTTATCATGACTTTATTAAGTTGTCTATAGTCGATACATAATTGCATTGACCCGTCTTTTTTATTAACAAACAATACAGGTGCACCCCAGGAAGAAAAACTAGGTTGAACAAAACCTCTGTCTGTTAATTCCTGCAACTGTGCTTTCAACTCTTTCAATTCTATAGGTTTCATTCTATACAGAGCTATCGATATTGGAGAAGTTCCCAGTGCTAACTCAATAGCAAATTCAACCTCTCTGACTGGCAATAACCCCGGTAACTCTTTTGGAAACACACCTGAGAACTCACAAGCAACCGAAACAGATTCAAATTTCGATTCTATAGCCCTGGTATCAAGTATATAAGCTAGACATGCTTCACAATCCTTCTTGACATATTTCTAAGCTTACATAGCTGAAATGATATTAGTTGAACCGTCACATCTATCTTATTAAACCCAGACTATTTCATCGTTCTGACATTTCAATAAAATTTGCTTTCGTCTATAATTCACAACAGTATTATGAAAAGTCAACCAATTTATGCCAAGAATCACATCAAACCCATCAAAGGGTAATAACATCAAATTAGCTGGAAAGTTGTAATCCTAAATCATTAAAGGACAATTTCTACAAACTTTATCAACTAACACATACTGGTCTAACAGATTAGTTACTTTGATAACAAATTTAGTTAACTCAAAAAGTATTTTCTTATCCGACACTAAAGTTATGCATATATATCCGGGCCAATCAAAGCATTAAGATTAATATCAAAAATAGAAAATGTACCGGTAATCACTTCAAGTGTTGAAGCTTCTTCACAAGCTTGAATTGCATAGGCCCTGGCTAGTGCCCAAGCCTCAAATCTAACTGTAGAATCTTTTGTTCCACTATGACTATTTCCCACATTACTACTGTTTTTGGGTGGCCTCCATCTCATAGGCGTATTACTCGACCGTGTGTTATGAGCTTTCTCTCTATCAGACCTTTTAGGACAATCTCGAAGAAAATGATCATATGAACCACATTTGATATAACACCCCTAACCCATATCTGTCGCTAGAACAAGGTTACGGAGCATTACCGGAGTTTATAGATTAACTAAAAACATTTCATATCATTTCTCATTTATATCATAAATCAATCATAATCAATTATATTGTCCCTTATATGAGCCCTCGAGGTCCAAAATATGCAATAGAATAAGTCAGGACTAATCTGGCTACTCAGAAAATTTTTAATGAAATTTCAAAATTTTTAATGAAATTTCAAAATTTTTCCGACATGCAGGGTACACACACCCGTATGGTTAGGCCGTGTGGCTCACATGGCCAAGAGACATGCCCGTGTCTCAGACCATGTGGGCATTTGAAATGGGGCACATGGCCCTATCCCAGCCTGTGTCTGTACCCGTGTAACTCTCTAACTTGGGTCACACGGCCAAGTCACACGTCTGTGTGCTAGGCCATGTGTAGGTGCAGGGGTCACGCGGCCAAGCCACACGGCCAAGCCACATGCCCGTGTGCCAGGCCGTATGATCAATTCTGAGCATTCTATTTTGAAATTTTAAAGATGCAGGAGACACACAACTAAAACACACACCCATGTGCTGGGCCGTGTGTCACACATGGCTGAGACACATGCCCATGTCTCTGTCTGTGTGGACAAAATAAGGCAATTTCCAAGTCTTATTTCTCACCCAAACTTGCCTTCCACCTACATAAACACTTAAACATATTCTCACACCAATCCAAGACATTTAACTCAAGCCAAAATCAATTCTTATGCATGACATATCACTTTATAATTCTATATATTCAAACTTACCTATTTGACCAAATATGCATATAGACATACTTATGAAGTTTATTATCAATTAGCCATCCTAAACACTCATATCAAACATGACATTATTTCATAAATTTACATCAAAACACATTCATCATAAGTCATTTCAATGGCTAATTACAACCAAAACATTTATATGCCAATATTGGTTATTTAAACCTATACATGCCATTATAATCAAAATTAATTTACTATTTATACCGAAATGAGCTGATGGATAGTGTGAGTTATCTCTGCCAAGCTTCCAGCCCAACGAGCTTCCAAAGTACTATAAAACAAAGGAAATAAAACAGAGTAAGCATTTAATGCTTAGTAAGTTCGTATAACAAGAAATTAACTTACCATTTAATTCACATTTAAGGTAAGCAAATAAACATGCTCAAGCCAATTTGCCTAAACACATATCGTCATCAAGCATGTTAGTCATATAATTCATATGAATAACAAGGAACATTTATGAGCTCACCAATATTCAATTTCTATATGCATATACTTTTCACGTCAAATATCCATGAAACATGAACACTTCATATCTTTATATTTCAAGTATATACTCATAACATTTTGTCTTAATTTCATAATATCTCATATTAGAACTTTTCCCGTAAAGCATTTAAAGTATCGATGGATACACGGGTAGTACACACAAAGTGTACGAAACTGAAACCTGTCAATTCATATTCGGGAGTACTCATACGAGTACATAAACGGGAAGCTCTCTCTCGAGCCATATAATTGAAGCTTATTCGAGCTGTATAACGAGAAGCTTAGAAGAGCCATAATCAGAAAGCTCATGTGAGCCAATAACGGTAGCTCCGAAAACCTATTAATCGGAAAGCTCTGGATAACCATATATCGGGAAGATCAAGCGAGCCATATCGGGAAGCTCTAGAGAGCCATTAATCAGGAAACTTACAAAGAGCCTTTAATCGAGAAGCTCACAAAGAGCCATATACCAGGACGCTCATAAGAGCTGTAGTGTGTCTATAACACATGCAGAATCACAACCAATCGGGATGCTCCGAAGAGCTATTAACAGAAAGCTCGTAAGAACCATAAAAAAATAAGCTCAAGAGGCTAATAACGGGATGCTCTTTTGAGCTATGGTGTGTCTGTAACATATGCAAGACCACAACCAATTCGAGAACCCTGTATCCATCAAAATTTCATCTATTCAAACGGAACTTAACATTTATCGGACATTATCGAATATGTGATCAATTTCATATATATCTGGCATTTACACAATTTACATATACAACATTCAATTCAAACATATAAATATACAAAATTTAGTTACACGAACTTGCCTTGACAAGTGTTCGTGAATTATAATCTACTGATCCGATAACTTTTTCCTTTCCTCGATCCAGTTCCGTATTTGGTCATCCAGATCTATACGAGTAAATTTAACTCAATTTATATTCAATTCAATCCAATTCACATCTTAGGCAAAATTACCATTTTGCCCCTATACTTTTATTTAATTATAATTTTATCCTTAGGCTCGAAAAATAAAATTCATACAATTTAATTCTTAATCCAAGCCTAACCGATTTTTAAATATAATATTTACAGCCCATTATTTCATAAAAATCAAAAATTTCCATGAATTTTATGACTTTTCAATTTAGTCCCTAAATCACAATTTCATCAAAATTCACTTTACAAAAGTTTGTTATCTATCAACAACCTTTCATTTTCTACCATAAAACTTCATAATTAATGCATATTCATCCATGGAAAAACCCAAATACTTTGATAACTTTACAAATTAATCCCCGAGATAGCTAAATTAAGCATTACGATCTCGAAAATATGAAAATTACTAAAAACAGGACAAGAAAACATACCTAATTGAGCCAAAACAACTTACTTGAACTCAACACCCAAAAACTAGGGTTTAAGAAACATGATAATATGATGATATTTTATGTTATTTTATTATTTATTATCTTTTCATCTTTTTCTTTCCAATTTAGTCCTTTTCTTTATTTTATTTTCCATGGATGAATCATCATACTTATCTATTAGCTTTTGTTAATGGTCTATTTATCATTTAAGGACCTCAAATTTTGAATTTTATAGCTATTTGATGCCTATAGCTACTAGAACTCAACTTTTGCATTTTGGTCATTTATCAAATTATACATGTAATCGGTAAAATTTTCTTAACAAAATTTTTATACGATATTCCTATCGTAATGCAGACCATGCAATAATATTAAAATAATTTACCTTACGGACTCAGATTGGTGGTCCTGAAACCATTGTTTTGATTTTACTGAAAACGGACTGTTACATTTGAAGCATGATCCATCTCTCAATCTGCACTCTCTGAAATGTTGTCTATTGCACTATTGAAATTCAGGTTTATTATTACGAACACTCCCCTCACTCACTACAGAAGTAGTTTGAGGTCTGGAACTTGAATGTTGCTTCCCTTTATCTCTTCCGAAAATTTCAGTTGAAGCAGATGTACGACTATGAAATTCTTTCGATTTCTTCGATGGAGATGAAAATGATTTTCCCATTTATCGTTTACTTGTGTCACAAGCCTCAAAATCTACTTTTCTTTTAGCTTTACTAAGTTCTTCAACCTTATGCATTCGATCCACTAATACCAAAAATTCTTTCAATTCCAAAATCCCTACTAACAATTGGATGTCTTCGTTTAAACCATCTTCAAACCGAGTGCACATAACAGCTTCTGTTGGGATTCATCCCTGAGCATACTTGCTAAACTGCACAAATTCTCTTTCGTATTCTACTATACACCTACGACCTTGCTTCAGCTCTAAGAACTCTTTCCTTTTCTTGTTAAGATACCTCTGATTGATATATTTCTATTTAAATTCAGTTTGAAAGAAATCTCAATTCACACGATCTTTTGGTACCACCACTATTAAAGTATTCCACCACTAATATGCTGAGTCTTTTAGCAACGATATCGCACATTTCAAACTATCAACAGGAGAGCAGTACAGTTCCTTGAAAACTCTAATAATATTCTTTAACCAAAACTCAGCTTTTTCTGGATCATCTTCTGCAGTACCACGAAAAACTTTTGCCCCATACTTACTAATTTTATCTACCGGAGGTCTATTCACTCGTACATGTTCTAAACCTTGAGGAATAAAGGGAACAAGTTGGATACGGGAAGGGGTGGAGGTCGTTGAGTCATTGGGTTTGTTTTAATTAATTTCGAAAATCACTCAGATATCCTATGGAAGAAAGCTTCATTCGCCTCATTTCCCCAGCCATCAGCTATGGGCCCACTACTAGTTGCTTCTTGAACGGAGGCCTCATCAAAATTAACTCGGTTGAAGGCATCTTATATCCATATATAAAACATAATTCAATTTAAGTCAGGAGATATCACACTATCACAAGTTAATAAATGGTATGTAGTCTATACTCCTTACCAACTACGTTAAGTCCGATACCTAACTAAACTATAGCTTTGATACCACTAAATGTAACAACTCTAACTCATCTTTGTCATCAGATTAGGGTTACGGAGCATTACCGTACAAATCAGAACAACAAAGTCATTTAATATTAATTACTTAAAAGTTATTAAACCCTATCAAACATATACATTTGGGCTTTAAATTAAGCCTTCGAGGCCCTAAAAATAGTTCAGAAATAAATAAGGACTAAATTAAATTAATTCAGAAACTTTGGAGAAAATTTGAAAAATGTGAAAACAAGGGTCACACGGCCGTGTGATATAGTTCAGACCGTGTGGTAATCGAACAATGGGACACACGACCTTGTCCTAGCCCATGTATTAAACCGTGTAACTCACTAAGTTAGGTCACATGGTCGTGTCACAGACCATGTGCCAGACTGTGTAACTCTTTGACTTGTGTCACACGGTAGTGTCACGGGCCGTATGTTAGACATTGTAACTCTCTGACTTGATACACACAATCGTGTCTTAGGCCGTGTGATACTCACACCTGAAATAATAAATGACACACAACTGTGTAGTCAGGCCATTTGTATCACACGGTCTTGTGATAGCCCATATCTCAGGTTGTGTGCTCCATAAATGGCCCCTAAAAACAAGCTATTTTAAGACCAAAACTTTCCGAATTAACCACTTCATTTATGCATACATTCAATAGACCAAAACACCTTTCAAATACACATAAACATACCAATTCAATCAACCTAATTCTACTAACCAATATGTCATTTAAAGACATCAATTGTCATAACTCAAGCTCAAACATAGTCAATTTAACTACCTAATGACATCAATTGCCAAACCAATCACCTATCATTAAAACATACCAAAATGACCATAATTACATGGCCTTAACATAAAAACAATCAACCACACCATATATTATAAAATACTTAAAATTTAACCAAGGGACATAAACTTTGCTAAAACATCATAAGTTCACACCAACAAAGTGATTAATAAAAGACATAATTATACCAAAATGTTCATTAACATACGCAAAGACATTCATTATAAAAATATCCTATACGTGTCATTTATAACCTTGACCAAAATAACTCAAAAACTACTGAAGATTGTTGGATAATGTGATAGAACTCCGACAAGCTTCCAACTGATCGAGCTTCTAACAATCTATGAAACAAAGGAAAAATAACTACGTAAGCAACTAGTGCTTAGTAAGCTCGTATAAATTCAAACATAAACTTACCCTTCTTAAACTCATTTTATGAAATATGCATAACATCCTTACCATACTCATAAGCTTAATACAATCCTACAATCACCACCAAACTTACAAATTAGAAAGCTCATACATAACACATATAGAAATTCAACCTTATCACAAATGAATCTTCATGAACATATCATTAATCACATAATCATTTAGCTCCCTTCAATTCATTTGCATTCATCAAATTTACCTTTCATTAGTTTATGAACAATTATTCATTTGAATACATGCTTTGCCATTTACCTTTACTTACCCGTTGAACCATCTAGAATTACATTAGATACTCGGGAATGCTCACACATAATGTACCTTTCCATATAACTTTTCCTGTTCAATAATGCTCACATGAGCTATGGAGAATCCGCAACAAATGCAGGACCTCATCCATCGGTAGGACATTCAAGACCAGCACCCGAAACATGAAATCCCTAATGGCATGTCTTTCGTATCTTAAGAATTCTTAAGGTTCAAACAGGGTTATTCATCCGTCAATTATTCAAAACGTCGATATATTTATATATTCAAATCAATTTATAACTAACATAATATAACATATAATCAATCAAACTGTCATTAAGAAGATTATAATTCATACAAACTTACCTCGATAACTATAGTCACAAAAGTAGAGTTGGAGACAAATCCAAAGCTTTCGTCTTTCCCTAATTTAAGTCCAATTGATTCTTTTCTTGATCTAAAAAAATAATTTAACTCAATTATTATAATTCAACCAATCAAACAAGTAATTTTATACAATTAAACTCTTCCATCACAAATTTATAATTTTACACCCAATACTTTAACCTTCTTACACATTAGTCCCTAAATTCTTAACTTGCAATTTCACTATTTTTTAACAAATACTTGCTAGCCGGTTTTACTAGAGATCTTGAACAGCCCATAATTTCCAACATTTCACATTAAAACCAATGGATTTTACACTTTCAACAATTTAACCCCTAATCTTAAATTCATCAAAAATCACTTAAGAAAACAAGTTTTTTTAACAACTAAGATTAATGATCTATCAATTAACATCAGAACACATTCAAAATCAACTATGGAAAGTCCCTCAACCTTTAACATTTTTGTAAATTAACCCCCGAGCTAAGTAGTTTAAGCTAAAATGAGCTCAAAAACATAAAAATCGATAAAAACGGGGCTCAAATACATACCATGCATGAGAAAAATTCAAAACCAAAGATTTCTCCCCTCCTTCAATGGATATTCAATTTTGGGATAGCGAAATGAGAAAGATGATAGAATTCTTAGCTTTTCTTTTGTTTAACACTTTGTTCAATTATTAATTTAAAAAGTTAACCTTTAAAATCTATTGAAATTTCATTAAAACCTATCCATAAACACCCACTAACATATAACATGGTATAATTACCTCCTAAGTCCATTAGTCTTCCTTTCCATAACCATTTAATCCTTTTAACTAATAGAATCCAACTTTGGCACCTTTTTCAATTTAGTCCTTTTCACTTATTTAACCATTTAGACTTTAAAATTTTTTTAAAAAAATTTAATACTACCTTAAATTAACCCCAAAAACATTAAATAAATATTAAAATAGTAACCTCTTGTCGGAGTCGTAATCTCGAAACCATTGTTTCGGACATCACTGAAATTGGGTTGTTACACCACGGCATCATAATATAGTACATCAATATGGTAGATAGGTGTAAGATAATGGATGAAATACTCCATCGCATCCATAGAGATGAAGTTCGTCAGGACAATAAAAATGGGGTAAGTCCGCTAAAATAAAATAAAAAAGAGGTAAAACAATATAAGACTATAGCTCGACTACGGTATCCCATAGAGTTCACCAAGAAATAGATGCGAAGAGTTTTCTAGGACCTCAAGTGAGGGGTATACGGCTAATGCGCCAAGTATAAGGATCCATGCAGGTGAAAGAAGAGTTAAAAGAAAGTATAAGTATGGCAAGCGGGTCATGAGATATCCGCCAAAAGATGGAAGTAATAAGGATCAAAGTATGGGCGAAAACCCAATAAGAAATAGAGAAAGATAGACCGTGTAGAAGCCAGCCTAAGTAGGAAAAGTTAAGAAGAGACAAAATGTCAATCAAGAGTATTCTTCTTTGAAGAAAGTCTAATGCATGTACACCACTGCAATGATAATTAGTAGGAAGGAAACAAGCAATGAGATGGAAAGCTTATATAGATGCAAGAATCATAACCTGTCAGATTAACAAGATAGAGTGACCTTCACATGTGGGACAAGAGAGTTCCCAAGTAGAAGTTCGAATGAAAAGCAGATTACTAAAAGTAATCCCCCACTACAAACAGTAAAGTGGCATAAGAATGGGTTCGTCAAAGTGGCGAAGTCCACTATAAGATAGATCAATATGGAAATTAGATAAGACCTATGAGACTACGGTATGGAACGAAGGATTTCGCTAAGGACTGGTTCGACTAAGGAAGTCTGCCAAGGAAGGCGTGACCTAAGGACTCTTAGGCAAAAGACTAGTGAAAGCTATCACAAAGGTACAAGATGTTAGATGTGTGTTTATCCAAATAAGAAAAAGGACAATAGACACCTGGAATGTGGGTTTATGAAAGGAAGGAAAAGTGAAAAGGTTAGGAACCGTTAAAATGACGAGGTATTCAGGGTACGGTCAAGTGGAGAGTCTGACTAAAGGTAGGACTTATAGTGAGCGAGTAGCGCAGAAGATCCGGTGGACGGGTCAGGCATGGAGTGTGACAGGTTAATTGCCATTCAAGTCCTCAAGCCTTTTGTCAATTAAAAATCTATAGCGATTGGGCTTTTATAATTTAGTCCCTAAGCCTTAATTAACTATTAATTTAATAAAATTACTAGACCGATCTTTAATATATTTTTATATTATCTCTGTAAACTGGTTGAATAAAATGGGGTTTTGACACTGCATTTTTCAGTATCACTGAAAATCGAGTTGTTACAATATATATACATAATGGGGTGTTTAACACCCACGTAAGGTTCATATAACCCATTCGTTGGTTCTTTTTCATTTTTTTATATAATATATACATATGGGGTGTAACTCTTGTGGGTTCTTCTTGTACCCCCTTCGTGGGTTCTTTTTTTTAAAGAAATATAATATAAATGCATACGGGAGGTTACACCCCTAAGGGATTAGACAAAACCTTGTAGGTGTTTTCACAGACCTTTTTTTCTCATGACATTGGATGTTGAAGCCCCATCAAACGGGTTTCATCAAAAACATGGATAAACATTTTTTGGCTCAAGGTATTAGATGCTAGCATCAAATAAAGAAGAGGAAAAGAATTTGACTTGTTCCAGATCTAAAATTATTGTGAATCGACACAAGTGATTTCGATAGCCTTTGGGAGTGCTCACCGTACCAGATGTTGATGCAAGATTTCAGCAAAGAAGAGAAGGTGTTGGGGTTTGGACTGATTCACCTGTGTAAGGCTCAGAGTCGTCAATGATTGAGATGAAGGAGAGTAGTACTAGAGGGCTCCCATAGTGGAAAAAAGGAGTTAAGAGATGTGTATGGTGACTGGAGAGTAGAAAAAAGGAAGAACCCCCTTACCCTAATCCTAAAAAGTATATATAAAGAAATTCTGGGTATTATTTTGGTATTTATTTTGAAGCAAAAGAAGACGAAGGTTCTAAGGACTAGTTTCTCATTGCATTTGGAAAATGCTTTTAAAAAGCATGGTATAAAATTTAAGTGTTTAGTATTGCTATCAAAAAATACTTTGGAGAAATAAAATATTTATTTTAGACATAATGTTATGAAGTAAAAATATGCATTCAAATAATGTTCAAATTCATTAATATTATGATATTTTAATAACAACATAAAAAATAATTTATTTAAATATGATTAAAATAAACCCTTATAAATTTAAAAATATAGAATGTTATATATTTGAAATATATTTCAATAAAAAAATAATTGCTTTTGCTTTTGGGTTCAAAAGAGCTTTTGAGTTCAAAAGCACTTTTCACTTCAAAAATTATCCGTTTAACATTATTCATGATTCCAAAAAGACTTTTGAAAAGTAACGAGAAACAAAACTTAAGGCAAAGAAAAAGGTGAAGTTGTTGAAAGCTTAATAATTTTTTATTTGTGCAAATCAATTTCTAATTTAACCTGTGTTTACATCTAAATTGAAATGCTTACGATTTGTTTGTAACTTTTTTCATTTAATTCGTGATCAATATCTATGTTCTTAATGAGTTTACAAAACACATAAGATTAATCATTAAACTCAGTTAAAAAAAATTAAAAAAAAATCTAAGAATTCGAACCATGTACATGTACATTTCTTAATAGCGTTTGTTTAATAATATATATATATTATTGACATCAATATTGGGAACTGTAATATATAACATACGAAAACCAAAAAAGAAAAAGAATAACCAAAATTTAAGCCCACAATTACTATAAATATGTATTGATTTATGCACATTCACATGTATAGTACAAATAATAGTACTACAGGTACAGTACCACCCAACATCATAATTTTTCTCTTTAATTATTACTTCAATAAAAACAAAATATTTATTTTCCCTAAAATTTTATTTACAATTTATTTTATTATTTAAATATTTTATTTGACATGTGTGTAGACTTTTTGGATAAGAATTAAAAAAAAATGGAATCTCAATTCAGACATGGACAAATTCAATTACTGCTTTTAAAAAATATACTTGATTTGATGATAAAAAAAAAAGAGAGAGAGTAAAGGACAAAAATGTATTGGATTTCTCCATCCATGTGTTCATGTTTTCTTTGGTTTCTTATAATTATTTTTAAAGTGATGTAATTTCGTCCATATATATCTCTTCAGGTATTTGGACTAAATTCAAATTTTAGAATCATTATTATTAAAAAAATATTATTTAAGTATTACTTTCGACCCGGATAAAATTATACCCAAATTATAAAACGAATAAAAACATAATAAAATATTATATTTATAAAATATCAAATATTAACCACTAATTCAATCCTTAACACGTTGGTATATATATTAACAAAAGGCAATGGAATGTGGAAGAAGCAATCTCTTGGCCAACCCTACTTTTATCTTTTATATGCAATGCCTCAAAATTTCCATCACACGGATTCTCAAATTTATATAAAACTAAAATTCCCAATGATATTTCAAATAAATAAATAAAAACCCCAATAATTTCATGGTTTGCCCTATCTAATCAATTATATACCTACATGTAACCATTTTATAATTTTTTTAATTTAATTTTCAACTAATCTACAAGCAACCTAATTTTTTTTATTATTATTTTTTACAATAATTTATTTTTGAATCAATATTAAACGGGTTTTTGACAAAAACTTTAACCACTGCTCTAAATAATTTAAAATGATTAAAAATTTTAATTACTTAATAAATCAATAATAAAATTTTTTAAATTTTAAAACTAAAATTAAATCATTAAAAAACTCTCACGAGATATATGAAGAATTTTTTATGAAATTCAAAAACTCTAATGTAAGAAAAACTATGGTTAACACATTATTAATTTGTTTTTAGGACCCACTTTTACATAATTTGTAGTGGGCTCCATCAATCCTTTTTTTGCAGCCCACCGACAAGCTTTTTTAAGCCCTTTGTGGGGCAAAACTGAATAAAAAATTAGTTTGACCTAATTTATACTGTTATAAAAATATTAGGATAAATTAACATTTAATCCTTCAATTTGATAACTTCTTTTCATTTAGTCTTTAAAGTTCTTTTCTTTTTCATGTGTTACGGTACCAACTCGTTCATTTTGCTTGTAGAATCAACACAATCTCCATGAATGAATCTACAATTACTATCATTCTTATAAAACCCTGTTGCAAAGTATCAACAAGGCTTCAACCCTAACTTAGAACTCAAATCATCAACCCCCAAAAAAGATCGGTTCATATTGGTGCAAGGAAGAGAGACTTTGTTGAGGGGGATCGACTCCTTCAGGAGAAGTCTCCAAACTGTCGTCTTTTGGGTAGTTGATACAGTCCCCAATAATCATAGGCATTGTTCCGGGACCCGAGTTTTGTCTCCCGACTCCACGAAGAGCCTCGAGGGTTCACAGAGTAAGGCCTTGATTGGTGAAGAGAGTACGTACATGAAGGATGTGTAGATAACTAATCGATGAAGCGCACGCGATGTGGATCAAACCACCAACCAAGGCATAATCACATCGCGTGTGCTTCATCGATTAATTATCTACGTGTCCTTCATTTACATACTCTCTCCACCAATCGAGGCTCTCCCACTCCATGAACCCTCGAGGCCCTTTGCAGAGTTGGGAGACAAAACTTGGTCCCATAGATTTTGCCAACTTATCCTTGAATTTTTTTTATCTTTATTATTTTTTGAACTTGGATTTTTCCATGTAATATAGTTTTTTTTTTAAATTTCATTAAAAGATGAACAAATGTACAATTTTTTTTAAAATAATTACATATATTATATATACTTGTAATATAGTTGAAGAAAATTACCAAGCTTATGGACTAAATGTTGTTTTATTTCTAATTTTTTTTATTAGTATAGATGTCATTGAGTTAAATGATATAAATTTAATCATTGAATTTATCAAAAACTTTTCACTCCTTAAAAACAATCTATGAAATAATAATATATACAAGTAATTATATTATTTAAAATTTTATGTATTATATTTTATAGAAAAAATCATCCACCTTATATAAAAAACTTACCACCTTATTAAAAAAACCCTTAAAAATTATTGTTAGAAACTTAATTGAAACTTGCAAGAACAAGGAAGCAGTGTTACAAGTAGTGCCAAATGGGAGTGTCACTGTGATAGAAAATAAAAAAGAATCAAAAAAAAATGTTTACACAATTTAATTCCCCTATGTTTGTGAGGCCTAGTCCATATAGATAGTCCATAAGTAATTTAAATCTTATTACGTATTGATATAGTAATATCACTTTTACACTTAAGATCTAATTACTCTCATCCAATTTTTTCCTTGAAAACTTAGTGTGTAAATTAAGTGACTCATTTGTTCACTTACAAAATACACTCACAATAATGAATTCCTAATGAATAAATTAAATGCTTAGCTTTACACCGTTCTAACTTACACAAGCCTCTAATATGTAAGAGTTTAAGTCATTGCTCAACTAATTTTATTAAAAAAATTGTCAAACTTCAAATAAGGCAAATTATATGACTTGCGTAGTGTCAAGAGTAATGGGCACTACTTGTGATAATACGTGAAGCACCTATTTAAAGCAAAAATACAACTTCATAAAGTAACTTTCAATTCAACTTGATCTACTCGAATCTTATCAAATCAAATATCCTTAATGCAATGACACAAAAAGATTGAGATAAATCTTCGTAAAGTTAACTAATATATTATTGGATTACATATCCCAATATATAAAGTAATCAGATCACATTAAAATACTTGAAACATAGTCTTGTTTTGTCCAACCCCTTCTCCAACTATACTATTGCACAAAATCTTCAAAAATATACTTTGATCAAACATGCTAACAAATGAAAAAGATTTATAATATTATTGAAAATTTATCTTAGTTAATTGGATTTGGATGGGGTAGTTGTTCTTTTCAATCATAATACAAGCTTCCAATTAAAGTCATGTCCTCCAATCTCTTTTCTTTTATTTAAGCTAAGATTAGGTGAAATATTGAAGTCAAAAAAGTAAATATCACTTTACAATCTAAATAAATCTTTTCACCTTTCTTAACTTAACATCCTTTTTTACTATTCATCACGCACTTTCCATGTAGATTTGTTTAAATATTTTTTTTATTTCAGTTAAAATATACTATAAATTCTTATATTCTTCGTAAAATTTAACATTTTTATTTTTCATATTTTAAAATTTAGATTTAATTGTTAATAAAAAAGTAATTATTTTAATAATTGAATTTCTATTTTTAAATTTAAAAAATTTGATTAAATTCTAAATATTTTTATATTATAAAAACCTGGAATATATTTGAATTTTTTTATATTTAATAATTAGGGAAAGCGATAACATTATAAAAATTAGAGAAATAGAGGAGCTGAACCCGGTAATCATTCAACAAATTGGAATTTGACACGTTACCACAGTAAGGGTAAATGAGGAAAGTCAAGGGAAACAGTACGATCAAATAAGGACGTGCCAGCTAATTATTGCATGACTTAGTCAAAGGTCAATATGTCGGTGAGAATTATTATAAAGGAAGTCAACGGTCTTATGTATCATTAATTAAAGTTAATTAATCACCGAAGGACGTAATAAAATATAAATTTAATAAGGTAGGCTTTATTGCGAATTTTTTTATGCTACATTTCAATTTTTTTTTCTAAGGAATTATGAAAATTTATTTAGCTAAATCTTATTAGGATTTTTTTGCCACCTTATCCTACAACAATTTTTAAAAAATATCAAATTTAAAAATATATATATTCTACCAACACATGAAATGCATCAATTAATTAAATAAATAATATTATAAAATAATAAATTGATTAATTTAGAAAAAAAATATAATGTGAATACAACTAAAAGTATGATTAATAAACACACAATAATAATATTATTATTAAATAATAAATTAATTTATTATATTGACGTTTTTAAGTGAATAATAACATGAAACATGTCATTAAATAAAACAAAAAATTGTGATATTATTATTATTGAAAGAAAAAGACAATGAGAAAGGAAGAAAGAAACAATAAAATCACTGTTGTTTCTGACAAAGATTCACCAAGAAAAAACACAGGAAACCAAAGAAAATAAAAATTCTTTTTCAACTTTTTTATTTTCTTTTTTCTTATAAAGAATATAAGAAGAAAAAGAGTATCCATTACAATGTACCGTGTGGAGAACAACCATCTTTGTCTTTCTCAAAAACCAGTAACCACTTCCCATCCACCATATTTCATTAGCAAAACTCCCTTCACAATCAATCCTCCCCCATTAAATGCTTCTTCCTTTTTCCCTTTATATATTTCTATTGCTTACTAACCTCACTTTCCCATTATTTTCTTTTAAAAAATTTTCTTGTGTCAGAGCTTGCTGGTTGCTTCATTACAGAAGGGTCTTTGTGCTTTTTTTTTTCTTTTCTTTTAATTAATTTGTTTTTGTTGGTGGAAAAACATGTGGGTCTTTATTCTTTGCTTCCCATTAAAGAGCAGTTCTTGATGGTTTTTTGGATCTGTAATCCGTGATTTTTGGGTATGGGTTTATGTTTTTAAAACTGGGGGGAAAAACAGTCCAGAACTTTGTATATACTTTAATGTAGGCAAAGGCATGTCTTTGGTGACTTCCATTTTTTTTTCACCTATGAAAAGTTGTGGTTTTTAAAACCTTTTTTTCTGTTTACTTCAAATGTGGGATTTTTCGATTAAATTCATGTTTTGAGAAAGGTGGTTTCCTAAAGATGGGATCTAAAAATGGGTTTTTTTCAACTCAAGATTTCAGTATAGATGCTAAGTGGTTGATTGATCCTCGGCAGCTTTTTGTTGGTCCCAAGATTGGAGAAGGTGCTCATGCTAAGGTTTATGAAGGAAAGTAAGTCTAAAAATTCTAATTAATTGAATTCAATTCAAGCTACTCCTTTTGGACCTCAATTTAGCTCTCTCTCTTTTTCTAAGTGTACTTTTTAATCCATTGGATGCATTTAGATATAAAAATCAGACAGTTGCCATTAAAGTTGTTAGAAGAGGCGAAACCCCTGAAGAGATTGCAAGAAGAGAAGGAAGGTTTGCTAGGGAAGTTGCTATGTTATCCAGAGTTCAACATAAAAATCTAGTGAAGGTTACTTTGAATAAATTATATATATATGATACCATTGATTCTTGTTGCTTAGTTTTGTTATGTTCCTTGTATTTGTTCATATGAATACCTGTAAATCATGAAGTTTTATCATGTTTGTGTAGTTTATTGGAGCTTGCAAGGAACCTATCATGGTGATTGTAACCGAGCTTCTACTAGGTGGTACGTTGCGTAAATACCTTCTAAATATGCGGCCAAAGTGTTTGGACATGCGTGTTGTGATTGGATTTGCACTCGATATTGCTCGTGCAATGGAATGCTTACACTCTCATGGGGTCATTCATCGGGACCTTAAACCGGGTATGACTATAAGTCTATATAACCTTTCTTGGTGTGCTTATATAAGTAGCGTTCTTTGAAAAGTTTGGCAATTTTTATATATGAAAAGGGTGGTAAGCTTGTTAATGATTTGGTAGTGATGAGTTTGTGCTCCGTATTTGTTAAACTGCTAGTGAAGGTGCGATTCCTAAACATTATATGTTGTGGGAGGCCATAGTGACTTGAATTAAGTTAAACTGATAGTGACATAAATATGGTCCTATCTTTTGTTTGGATTTTATGCTTCTACTTGCCGGATCCATAGTTTAGTACTTGAATTAATTGAAAGCAATAATGGTTTTTAAGTGAACTTTATGCAATATTTGCAGGATCCTTATAAATTGTTTCCTTTTGCAGAGAACTTGATCTTGACCGAGGACCATAAAACGGTTAAACTAGCAGATTTCGGTTTAGCCAGAGAAGAGTCATTAACAGAAATGATGACTGCTGAAACCGGGACGTACCGATGGATGGCTCCTGAGGTAATATGCTGAATTATCTATTATCTTCGGTTTTCTTTTTACTTTTTAAGATGCTGACTCATTTACATATTCTAACAGCTTTATAGCACAGTTACGTTAAGGCACGGAGAGAAAAAGCATTACAACCATAAGGTGGATGCCTACAGCTTTGCTATCGTGTTGTGGGAACTTATTCATAACAAGTTGCCATTCGAAGGCATGTCAAATTTACAAGCAGCATATGCAGCTGCTTTTAAGGTACTGATTTGGAGCCTTGTTTTAGAGTAACACTTAAAAGGATGATTTCTCGAGTATGTTTGTCTGCCTTTGAAAAGCTCAGTCGATGCTGAAAGAACTATCTGCAAAACCACCCTTGTGTCGTTTTACTGTAAGACTAGTATGTTGTGAATGATAAATGATATATGACCACTTTTGAATCTTTGATACGTTGGCCTTCCCAATAACGATACCATCAGTCCAACTCAAGTAATTCTTACTTTCAAAAGTGTCAAAATGGGGGCTTTTTATGCCCACCTACAATCACAATGCCGTTTCTCGAAATTTATCTCACCGAGAATAAACTCATTTATAATTGTGTTTCTTCATCTGTTGTTTTCAGAATGTTAGGCCTAGTGCTGATGACCTTCCTGAAGATTTGGCATTGATCGTGACTTCATGTTGGCAAGAAGATCCAAATGCTCGGCCGAATTTCTGCCAAATCATACAGATGCTATTACGCTATCTCTCGATCATCTCGCCAGTGGAGCAAGTTATGCCTCCTAAGAGAACAACATCCGAGAATGCTGTATTGCCACCGGAGTCACCTGGTACAAGTTCATTGATGGGTGCAAGAGATGGTGTAGGGGAAACCCCGAAAGCCACCGAAGAAAACAGGGCAAGAGGTTTCTTCTGCTTTAACTGGTGTTGTTGATCCCTCGAAAATGTCAAATTCTGTTTTTTTGAGGGTGTCATATATGATTTTTTTTAGGGGAGTTCAATAAGGGAAAAAATGGGAAAAATTCTAATTAGCTTAGATTAGTAGAGTTAGATGAGAATCCGATGGATTTGTTAACTTTGCATACTGCTGCTTTACATTTAACTTTAGATGATGATATAAGATGGGATCCTCAACTTGTGGGATGTAAAGGGGTTGCTGTGATGAAAAAAAATTGTCAATGTAAATAAGGTGCATCCAAATGCCTTTGCTCCTTTTTTTTTCTCTCTCTCTCTACAATTTGCATGATTTCATGTGGAAGATGCATTTCGAGATAAGAAAAGGATTGTTGATGTTAGTATCGGCATTGTTGGATGTGACTTTTTAAAAGATGATTGTATTAATGTAGTGATGGTAATGGGGTAGGGTAAGATGGACGATGCTAAATTCATCATCATTCCATAATTGATACATTTTGTTTCACCACCAGTTTTGTTTCACTATGAGTTTCGTTTCACTATGAGCGTATAATCTTGAAAATTTTTACTTCAATCATAGATGTTGAATGTATTCATCTCGTTTACTCTATTTAAATTTAATTTTTGTTATTATCTTTAATAATTTTAAGGGTAAACTCCATCTAATGTTACGAAATTATTAATATGTTTACATTTTAGTCACTTAATTTTGAAAAAATACAAAATGATCCTTTAACTATTTGAGAGGTTTCATTTAAGTTATTGAATTATTTGAAAGTTTTTATTTAAGTTATTGAGCTGTTAAGTTTTGTTTTAAAGCTCAACTAGTAGGCTTCAAGCGTCAATTTGCTGATTGGTTTAGTGGATTACTACCCGTTGATGAGTAAAAGAACATATTTTAAATTTAAATCGATTTGACAGTCTATGTCAGAGATTGAAGAAGAAAAATATTTGGATTTTGGTTCTCAAATTTGCAACGTTCAAAGTTATTTCTTAAAAGAGAAGAAACCTTTCAATTGGTGCATGTAATGTAAACAAAAAATACCATAGATAAATTATTTTAACAATCCATTGACTTACATGAAAACTTTTAAATAGTTCATTGATAATTTTTGCAACTTTTTGAAGTTGAGTGTCTAAGATGTAAGGTATGGTTTACCGTTTTTATAATATTTTTAAAGGCAAGTAAATATTTAAACTCAATTTCTGGAAAAAAGAATTAATATAAAACATATGAAATTTTCTACAACATAATTATATTTTTACCGTTTTAATAATTATATATATTCAATGATAAAATGGTAATTTCATACAGTGGACTCGAGTTGAGCAAGTGAAAACAAAAAATTCACCATGTCCTATTTTTCAAAAGAAAAAAGTACACTTCATTCAAAGTAGATCAATGTAAAATCCATCGGAGAATTTGATTTCACTAATTGAACTAATAGATCCAGTCTAAGTTTTAAATCCATGAATGTTTGGGATGAAAATTCATGTTACATATTTGGATATTCGCAGATATTCAATCTGATTTTTTTTTGTATACTTATATATTGTGGATTCAAATAATACTTAAATTCGAATTTTAAAATTACCATCCTTATTGATTCGGAACAAATATAGGTAGATACTTAGTATATTCATTATTTGAATTTGCATTGCTTATTTGGATAATAGACAAGATTTAGGATTTAAATATTTGAATCTATTGCTAACAAAATGCTTATAATTTTGATTATATATATAGTCACTCATCTCTATAATAGCTCTCTTTGTCAGCCAAGATTTTGCATGTTACAGAGAGGGGGTTGTTATACACCTATAACAACAAATTGTTATAAACCTATAATAAAATTCATATCATGACTTTTCATCAAAAAAAAATTTGAGAATTATATTAAATAAATGAAAGTCGGAATTAAATCAACAAAATTAAAAATTAAAAGACATAAGAGGTGCACACATTATTACTTTTTAGCATATTTTATTTTACATTTTTTTCATATCATATGAATAATCATGAAGTTCGTAATCTAACAAATTTAACTAATTGAAATAAGTTTCAAAATAAATTAAATAATTTATTATGAGTTATTAAATTCAAGTAATCATTTATAATTTTATGATCTAAATTCATGGTAGAATATTAAATTAAGGAACATAATAGTTTATTAAATTGGTATATCTAATTCTGTTGATTATTTTCATTTAATAAAATATGATTAATAGATTTTTTATGCGAAATATAAACATTTTATTGAAATAATATTTTAATTAAGATCATTTTTATTTCCTATATGCTAAAATTTGACTTAAATTTTTTGACAATAGGTTGTTGTTATAGGTATAAAGAGCTAAAATAAAATATAAAAAATCGGTTCTACTATAAGTTTGGTTGTTATAGTAAAACATTTTTATAGCATGTAGTTATTATATAAAAGACGGATTGTATAAAAAATTTAACACATTCAAATTCGAATTTACACAGATTTAAAAATTCAATTTTTTTAAAAACAAAATAAGAGATTCCAAAAAGAATAGTATTTAATTAAGATTCAAATTTAGATAATAATAGTGGGATAATTAACATATAATAAATGAATTCAAATATCAAACTTCTTTGTCATTCCTAATGAAGAGAGGGTATAATTGATTGTTGGAACACCTTGGGCTTGATTTGCAGCAATATGTTTTCAACTGCAGGACCGTAAAAATCATGGGCCCCTAAGTCTCTGAAGCCTAGATTTTGGTTCGGTCCTCAGGACAATTTGGGCTCGAACTAGCCGTTTTCTTCTTTTTTTATCCAACCCGAGGTTCCGGTTGGAAAAATAAAATAAATAAAAATCGCCGTTGCCGGTGATCGAACCCGGGTCACCCGCGTGACAGGCGGGAATACTCACCACTATACTACAACGACTTGATGTTTAAAGTTCATGTTTTTATTATTTTCAATATTTTTTCGTCTTAAAAAATTTATATGAAAACGTGACAGAATAGTTTTTATTATAATATACATTTATTCCCAAATCATGTGTGGTTGAAATTTTTATTCATGATTGAAAGTAAATATTTACAACAAATCAAAATCACATTCATATTCAAATTAATGTAAATAGAAACAAATTTAAAAGGCTTTAATTACTTGTATTATTGCATTTAATTTAATTGTAATGACCCGAACTTTACGGTTATTGAAAAAGTGTATTTTTGGGGTCTCCGTTTTTGGAAAATGAATTCATAAATATTTATTGAAAATATTTACGAAGTTAATTGAGTGGTTAATTAGGTTTTTATGAAGTGAATTTAGCTTAATTAAGAGTAATTAGGAAAAAAAAGATTAAATTGAATAAAATGTGAAAGGTTCATTATTGAGTCCACACGGCCTGGAACATGGGCATGTGACCAGACCATGTGAGACACACTGCTTGCACACGGGCATGTTGTTAGGCCGTGTGTCCCCTGCACCTAAAATGCTATAAAACAGATTACCATACGGGCTGAGCACACGGGTGTGTGTCTTGACCTTGTGAAATTAATTTGTTCATAGGCAAAAGTCAGAGAGCTCCACGGGTAGAGGATATGGGCGTGTCCAGGCCGTGTGAGCCACACGATGTGGCCACACGGACATGTCACATAAGCCACACGGGCGTGTGTACTGTTCATGAAAGGGAAATTTTAAGAATTTTATGAAAAATTTTATAACCTTCCAATTGAGTCCTGGTTTGGTTCTAACATACATTTTAAGTCCCGAGGGCCCATTAAAGGAACATTAAGATATATCTTATGAACTGAATTGTATTTCTTTCCATATTAATTGTAATCGAACTGTAGTGACAGATAATACTCCGTAATTCTGTTCCGACTAAGGGATAGGGTTAAGGGGTGTTACAAATTTAATTTAATTTAATTTTTTTATTAAAAACTGATGAAATGTCATTATCAATAAATAAATGCAAAAACTGCATGAGTTACAATTGTCACCAAGAAATTTCAAGAAATTCAACGGGATAAATATGAGAAATGGAAGAACATGAAAAATATGGAATTTGATGAGCTCATTAATCATTTATCTTTGTATTGAATTTATATGATGTTGCTTAACTAATTCAAAAGTTGAGTTTGTGTAACAGTCCGGTTTGACCCTAGTCGGAATAGCGATTTCGGGACCATAAATCCAAGTCTGAAGAATATTTTAATATTATTTTATGTGTCTGTGATATGTGAATTTATTTCTGTGAAATTTCTGTGATTTAATTTGTCATTTTCTGTGCTTAATTATGAGAAAGGACCTAATAGCGCAAAATGCAAATGTTGCATACTAATTGTTAATGGGGAAAATTGGCCTTGGCTTTTAAAGTAATGTCCTTGCATGTCAAATAAACCATTTTAAAATGGTAGTGGACATTGTTGGACATCCATTATATGTTGAAAATATTATTTTAATAAGGTTAAAATGGTAAAATGCATATTAATGTGTATTATAATATAATGAAAACATGAAATTGGTCATATTATCATGCATATAGCCGAAAATAAAAGAAAAAGAAAAAGGAGAAAGCCATTTTAGGTTTCGGCACTTTGATTGCTTGATTAAGGTACGGTTTTAACTCGGTTTTTGATAATTTCTACGTTTCTGTGATCGTTGCTTCGTGTTCTTCAAAACCCATGTCTGAATTTCTATTTCTGTTAAAGATTTCATGAAACGCCATTGTTGATATCATGAGTTTTGTGATGTTTTTGAATGAATTATGAAGGCTTGGTAGATGGTTCATAAGTTTTGTCTTTGGGTTTTTGATGAAATTGATCTATTTGGGTTAAATTTTGAAAATGAGGTTTAGAAGGACTAAATTGTGAATTGAACAAGTTGTATGGGCTTATATGGAAGCCATGAAAATTCGGCTAGCCCTTGTTGCAAAGAAATTTTGCATATTGGTGATTTTGTGAAAAAATGGACTAAATTGTCAAAGTGTGAAAATGTAAGGGCTAAAATGTAAAGTACCCTAAATATGTGTATATGGATTAAATTGAATGAAATGAATGATTGAATGGTTGAATTTGTATTGTATTAGATCAAGAACAAAGAAAATCGAACTTAGATCGGGGGAAGTCCAAAATAGTTGAATAAACGACTCATTTTATTCGAAATCCGTTCGAGGTAAGTCAAATTACAATCACTTGTTAATTGAAATAAATTCTGCACATATAAACTGAAATCTGTATTGGATGGCCTTGAGTGCCTGATGAATATCTTTGGAGTAAAGTATGATCATATGTTAATATGTTTCTAAGAAAAGTTGACATCTATCTGAGACATCGTGTAAGACCGTGTATGGGACACAGGCCTCGATTGAGATTTACGTATAAGACCATGTCTGGGACATCGGCATCGTATCTGATTTCTTGTAAGACCCTGTCTGGGACAAAAGCATCGATATTGAATTACATGTAAGACTACGTCTGGGACATCGGCATTGTACTTATTTATAAGCATCTATATCGTTTCTGACCCGTCTGATGATAGCGTACGAAATCTGAGTTTGAGTATATGAAATGTATAACCTATACAGGTACGTCATACTAAATTTCTGAATATGAAAAACTCTGTCTCTGTGAAATATGTATGGAAATGAAGTATGACATATATGCAAACAAAGGAGCATGGTAAAGTTTATGAATTATTCTAAGAAATAGTTATGAATCTATATGGGTGAATTGTATTTATATGCTTTAGTAGTTAGACCAATTGTATTTGGCTTACTAAGCTCTTTGTAGCTTACTCTGTGTGTTTACTGTCTGTTTTACAGTTATCGTAGCTACTGAAAGCTCGGCAATAGTCGAGGATTGTCACCACACTATTGAACTCATTTTGGTAATCTTGAAAGTGTAAATATTTTAAAGTATGGCATGTATAGGCTAGAAGCTTTATGTATAAAGTTTTGAATTGTAAATATAGGTTATGTAATGAAAGTTGGCTATCAAATTGCATGTTTGTGTTAAGTTTTGGTATGGTTTGAATGAGTTTTGAATGATGATGAAATAGTTGTAATGAAGCATGTTTTGAGGATGAAATTGGCTGAATATTTTGTATGAATGTTGTTTAATTTGGCTTGTAGGAATGACCCATAAAAGGGGTGGCAAATTGGCTTAAACCAAGCCTGCATTGTGCCACACGGCCATAGTACACAGGCGTGTTTGTTGGCCGTGGGCTTAAGTCAGTAGCTAGCTAAGAATCACACGGCCGTGGCACACGGCCGTGTCTATTGGTTTTGAGAATAAGTCAGTATATAAGCTCTGTTTTGGCACGGCTGGTTCACATGGGCATGTCTGATGCTCGTGTAGGGCACATGGCCTAGTCACACGGGCGTGTGACCTCTATAGAATTGAAAATTTTTAAAAAGTTCTAAACTTTATGAATGTGTTCTGTTTAGTCCCGACTGTCTCTTAAAAGTACATTTTAGATATCGTAGACTATCTTAAGAGATGATTGCTTATGAAATGATGTTATATGATATTTGTGATTCTGAATTGGTTTGAAATGTTCTGTTTGTCTGGTAATACCTTGTAACCCTAATCTGATGTTGGTTACGGGTTAGGGGTGTTACATTTTATTGATATCAGGGCCATGGTTTAGTTGCTTCTATAACTATCATAGCGTATGTGAGTCTAGCTATACATGCCATATATCTGAAACTGTGATAGTGTGATGAATACTGACATTGAAATGTTCTTTTATATATAGCAATGGATCCCAATAGAGTCGTAGCTGACAATGTTGAAAGCAATGCGCCTGCCCTCGCGCAAGGGACGGTGCAAGATGATTCACAACCGGCTATGAGTAGCCGTGATAGCGAGGCTAAGCAAGCCTCCTATCAGATGATGAATGATTGCTTCACTCAATATATTAGAACCAATCTGGCTGTACAACAACCTCCACCCCCAGTTAATTTTTCTCAAATTTCGGCTATGCCTTCAGTAAGTCAGGTTCAACTAAGTAGACCACCAGTTGATAAGATTAGAAAGTATGAGGCAGAAGAATTTCGAGCTACAACGAATGATGATGCTGAAAGAGCTGAATTCTGGTTAGAGAATACAATACGAGTGTTTGATGAAATATCTCTGAATCCTGAGGAATGTGTTAAATGTACCGTTTCACTTCTGAGAGATACAGCGTATTATTGGTAGAAAACTTTAATATCTGTGGTTCCGAGTGAACGGGTTACTTGGGATTTCTTCTAAGCTGAATTCTGGAAGAGATACATTAGCTAAAGATTCATTGATCAGAAATGTAAAGAGTTTCTCGAGCTTAAACAAGGTCGTATGCCTGTTACTGAATACGAACGTGAATTTGTGAGATTGAGCCAGTATGCTCGAGAATGTGTATCGAATGAAGCCATAATGTGCAAAAGGTTTGAAGATGGACTAAACGAAGATATTCGTCTATTAGTGGGGATTTTGGAGATTAAAGAAATGGTAGTGCTCGGTGAGCGAGCTTGTAAAGCCGAAGAATCAGGTAAAGAGAAAAGAAAAACTAATTCTGAAGCCAAATATGTTAGAAAGAGATCTCTAAGTAAATCATTTCAGTCTGGGTCAAAGAAATTCTGAGATGATCATAACCATTCAAATGCTAATTGTGGGACATTCAAACCGAGATCGAGCTAGATCATATTTGAACTCCAGACCTCTGCTACCTCTGTTGCAAGTGTTGGAAATATCTGATCTGAGAAACCTTAATGCAAACACTGTGGTAAAAGACATCCGAGAAATTATAGATTGAATGACCGAGCCTGTTTCCGATGTGGATCTCTGGATCATTTTGTAAGAGATTGTTCTGAACCTGCTGAGAGAGTGTGTGTACAGAATCCGAGATTGAGTAACATCTCAACTAAAGGTAGACCTTCCAGAAATGCAAGAAATACAAGAAATACAAGTAGTGGTCAAAGAACTACTGGAGATACTATTGTTAGATCTGAGGCCAGAGCACCTGCCAGAGTCTATGCTATCTAAGCTCGTGAGGAAGCCTCGTCTCCAGACGTGATTACTGGTACTTTTGCTCTCTATGATACTTATATGATTGCATTGATAGATCCTGGATCAATGCATTCTTATATCTGTATGAATTTAGTACGTAGTAAGACTTTGCCTGTAGAGTCTACTGAATTCGTGATTAGAGTATCGAACCCCTTAGGCAAAAGTGTCTTGGTTGATAAAGTCTGCAAGAATTGCCCATTAATGTTACGAGATATTTATTTTCCAGCTAATTTGATGCTTTTACCTTTCGATGAATTTGACATAATTTTGGGAATGGATTGGTTAAATTTACATGATGCTATTGTGAATTGCAAACGAAAAGTCATTGATTTAAGGTGTAAGAATGATGAAATAATCCGAATTGAGTCTAGTGATCTGAATGGACTACCAGCTGTGGTATCTGCAATGAAAATATGAAAATATGTAAAGAAAGGTTGTGAATCCTACTTAGCTTATGTGTTAGATTCGAAAGTGAATGATAAAAAAATTGAATCAGTGCTTGTTGTTTGTGACTTCTCTGATGTGTTTCCTGAAGAACTATCTGGTTTGCCTCCGATTTGAGAAGTCGAGTTTGGCATTGAATTAGTGCCTGGTACTACTCCGATTTCAATAGCTCCGTATAGAATGGCTCCGACCGAGTTAAAAGAATTAAAATTTCAGTTGCAAGAATTGACCGATCAAGGGTTTGCTAGACCGAGTTTTTCACCATGAGGTGCTCCTGTTCTGTTTGTGAAAAAGAAAGATGGCACAATGAGAATGTGTATTGATTATTGTCAGCTTAACAAATTAACTATAAAGAAAAAATATCCTCTGCCTTGAATTGATGACTTATTCGATCAGTTGAAAGGTGCTACTGTGTTTTCTAAGATAGATCTGAGATCGAGTTACTACCAGTTGCGAGTAAAGGACTCTGACATTCCGAAAACTGCTTTCAGAACAAGGTACGGGCATTATGAATTTTTAGTTATGCCTTTTGGATTAACGAATGCACCTGTTGTATTTATGGATTTAATGAATAGAATTTTCAGACCGTATCTTGATCAATTTTTTGTTGTATTCATTGATGATATTTTGATTTATTTACGTGATGAATCTGAGCATGCTGAACATCTGAAAATAGTGCTATAGACTCTGCGAGATAAATAGTTGTATACAAAGTTTAGTAAATGTGAATTCTGGTTGTGATAAGTTGGTTTTCTGGGTCATATTGTATCAACATCCGGTATTCGAGTTAATTTGAGTAAGATTTCAGCTATTCTGGATTGGAAGCCTCCGAGGAATGTATCTGAAGTCCGCAGTTTTCTGAGACTTGTCGATTACTACAGACAATTTGTAAAAGATTTCTCTGTGATAGCAACTCCGTTGACAAAATTGCTTCAGAAATATATGAAATTTGAATGGTCTGAGAAATGCCAAAAAAGTTTTAATCGGTTAAAAGCTCTGTTAACTGAAATTTCGGTATTGGTACAACCTCAGTCAGGTAAAGAATTTGTTGTTTACAGCGATGCTTCTATGAATGGATTAGGTTGTGTTTTAATGCAAGAAGGAAAAGTTGTTGCTTATGCTTCGAGACAGTTGAAGCCGCATGAGAAGAACTATCTGACACACGACCTAGAGTTAGCTGCCATCGTGTTTGCTTTGAAAATTTGGTGTCACTATATGTTTGGTGAAAAATGTCACGTGTTTTCTAATCATAAAAGTCTGAAATATTTAATGACGCAAAAATATTTGAATTTGCGATAGAGAAGATGGTTAGAACTGCCAAAAGACTACGAACTTGTGATTGATTATCACCCGAGAAAAGCAAATGTGGTTGCTGATGCTTTGAGTCGAAAATTGTTATTTGTAATGACTGCTCATTTAGTTCTGTCTAATGATGGTTCAGTTTTAGCTGAATTAAAAGCGAGACCTTTATTTTTACAACAGATTATCGAAGCTCAGAAGATTGATAATGAGATTATGGCTAAACGAACTCAGTGTAATTCTGATTCTGATTCTGAATTTTGAATAGATGATGATGACTGTCTAAGGTTCAGAAATAAACTTTGTGTTCCAAGAAATCCAGATTTGATTCAAACGATATTGAATGAGGCTCACAGTAGTAGATTTTCTATACATCCGGGAAGTACGAAAATGTATAACAATTTGAGACAACTATATTAGTGGCCGGGAATAAAAAAAGATATTTCTAACTTTGTCTCGAGATGTTTAATCTGTCAGCAAGTTAAAGCTGAGCATCAGGTGCCATCTAGGTTATTACAACTGATTATGATTCCAGAATGGAAATGGGATCGAATGACCATGGATTTTGTTTCGGGTTTGCCTTTGTTTCCGAAAAAGAAAGACGCAGTTTGGATTGTAGTTGATCGTTTGACGAAATCAGCTCATTTTATTTCGATTCAGTTTGATTATTCACTTGATAAGCTAGCTGAGTTGTATATTTTTGATATTGTGAGATTGCATGGTGTGCCATTGTTAATAGTGTCTGATAGAGACCTGAGATTTACATCGCAATTCTGGAAGAAATTGCAAGATGCTCTGGGTACTAAATTGCATTTTAGCGCCGCTTTTCATCTGCAAACAGATGTTGAGATGTTGTATTCTCGAGTTTGAAGGTGTGTGGGAACAATATCTACCTTTGATTGAATTCGCTTATAATAATAGTTTTCAATCGAGCATCAAAATGGCACCGTATGAAGCCTTATATGGTAGAAAGTGTAGAACTCCGTTATACTGGTCTGAGGTCAGTGAGAATAAGATTTACGGTATTGATTTGATAAAAGAAACAAAACAGAAAGTGAAAGTAATCCAAGATAGTTTGAAAGCTGCCTCTGATCGTCAGAAATCTTATGCAGATTTAAAACGAAAAGATATTGAATTTGAAATTGGTGATAAAGTGTTTCTGAAAGTATCTCCGTGGAAGAAACTGTTCCAATTTGGTAAAAAGGGGAAGTTGAGTCTAAGGTTCATTGGACCGTATGAAATCACCGAGCGAGTTGGGCCGGTTGCTTATAGATTGAGGCTACCATCTGGGTTAGAAAAGATTCATAATGTATTTCATGTATCGATGCTTTGACGGTATAGATCTGATTCGTCTGATGTGATATCCCCTTCTGAGATTGAAATCCAGTCTGATATGACTTACGAAGAAAAACCGATCCGTATTTTAGCCCATGAGATTAAAGAGTTACAAAATAAGAAAATTTCTTTACTTAAAGTGATGTGGCATCGTCACGGTGTAGAAGAGGCTACGTGGGAGCCCGAGGATGCAATGAAATAGTAATATCTGAATCTGTTTAATGGTAAGATTTTCGGGGACGAAAATCCCTAATGGGGGAGAATTGTAACAGTCCAGTTTTGACCCTAGTCGGAATAGCGGTTTCGGGACCATAAATCCAAGTCTGAAGAATATTTTAATATTATTTTTTGTGTCTGTGATATGTGAATTTATGCCTGTGAAATTTCTGTGATTTAATTTGTCCTTTTCTGTGCTTAATTATGAGAAATGACCTAATCACGCAAAATGCAAATGTTGCATACTAATTGTTAATGGGGAAAATTGGCCTTGGATTTTAAAGTAATGTCTTTGCATGCCAAATAAACCATTTTAAAATGGTAGTGGACATTGTTGGACATCCATTATATGTTGAAAATATTATTTTAATAAGGTTAAAATGGTAAAATGCATATTAATGTATATTATAATATAATGAAAACATGAAATTGGCCATATTATCATGCATATAGCCGAAAATCAAAGAAAACGAAAAATGAGAAAGCCATTTTAGGTTTCGGCACTTTGATTGCTTGATTAAGGTACGGTTTTAACTCGGTTTTTGATAATTTCTACGTTTTTGTGATCATTGCTTCGTTTTTTTCAAAACCCATGTCTGAATTTCTGTTTCTGTTAAAGATTTCATGAAATGCCATTGTTGATATCATGAGTTTCGTGATGTTTTTGAATGAATTATGAAGGCTTGGTAGATGGTTCATAAGTTTTGTCTTTGGGTTTTTGATGAAATTGAGCTATTTGGGTTAAATTTTGAAAATGAGGTCTAGAAGGACTAAACTGTGAATCGAACATGTTGTATGGGATTATATAGAAGCCATGAAAATTCGGCAAGCCCTTGTTGCAAAGAAATTTTGCATATTGGTGATTTTGTGGAAAAATGGACTAAATTATCAAAGTGTGAAAATGTAAGGGCTAAAATGTAAAGTGCCCTAAATATGTGTATATGGATTAAATTGAATGAAATGAATGATTTAATGGTTGAATTTGTATTGTATTAGATCAAGAGCAAAGAAAATCGGACTTAGATCGGAGGAAGTCCAAAATAGTTGAATAGACGACTTGTTTTATCCGAAATCCGTTCGAGGTAAGTCAAATTACAATCACGTGTTAATTGAAATAAATTCTGCATATATAAACTGAAATCTGTATTGGATGGCCTTGAGTGCCTGATGAATATCTTTGGAGTAAAGTATGATAATATGTTAATATGTTTCTAAGAAAAGTTGACATCTGTCTAAGACATCGTGTAAGACCGTGTATGAGACACAGGCCTCGATTGAGATTTACGTATAAGACCATGTCTGGGACATCGGCATCGTATCTGATTTCATGTAAGACCTTGTCTGGGACAGAGGCATCGATATTGAATTACATGTAAGACCACGTCCGGGACATCGGCATTGTACTTGTTTATGAGCATCTATATCGTTTCTGACCCGTCTGATTATAACGTACGAAATCTGAGTTTGAGTATATGAAATGTACAACCTATGCAGGTACGTTTGTATCATACTAAATTTCTGAATATGAAAAACTCTATCTCTGTGAAATATGTATGGAAATGAAGCATGACATATATGCAAACAAAGGAGCATGGTAAAGTTTATGAATTATTCTAAGAAATGGTTATGAATCTATATGGATGAATTGTATTTATATACTTTAGTAGTTAGACCAATTGTATTTAGCTTACTAAGCTCTTTGTAGCTTACTTCGTGTGTTTACTGTCTATTTTACAGTTATCGTAGCTACTGAAGGCTCGGCGATAGTCGAGGATTGTCACCACACTATCGAACTCATTTTGGTACTCTTGAAAGTGTAAATATTTTAAAGTATGGCATGTATAGGCTAGAATCTTTATATATAAAGTTTTGAATTGTAAATATAGGTTATACAATGAAAGTTGGCTACCAAATTGCATGTTTGTGTTAAGTTTTGGTATGGTTTGAATAAGTTTTGAATGATGATGAAATAGTTGTAATGAAGCATGTTTTGAGCATGAAATTAACTGAACATTTTGTATGAATGTTGTTTCATTTGGCTTGTAGGAATAACCCATAAAGGGGTGGCAAATTGGCTTAAACCAAGCCTGCATTGTGTCACACGAGCGTGTTTGTTGGCCGTGGGCTTAAGTCAGTAGCTAGCTAAGAATCACACGGTCGTGGCACACGGGCGTGTCTGTTGGTCGTGGGAATAAGTCAGTATATAAGCTCTGTTTTGGCACGGCTGGTTCACATGGGCGTGTCTGATGCTCGTGTGGGGCACACGGCCTGGTCACACGAGCGTGTGACCTCTATAGAAAGGAAAATTTTTAAAAAGTTCTGAACTTTATGAATGTGTTCTGTTTAGTCCCGACTGTCTCTTAAAAGTACATTTTAAGTCTCGTAAACCATTTTAAGAGGTGATTGCTTATGAAATGATGTTATATGATATCTGTGATTCTGAATTGGTTTGAAATGTTTTGTTTTTCTGGAAATGCCTTATAACCCTAATCTGACATCAGTTACAGGTTAGGGGTGTTACAGTTTGTATGTGATAGGTATATGTTTATATGAATTAGATGTGTGCTTGTGTTGTTAAATGATGGATGTATAAGTATGGTAAGTATAATTCTTGTTGCATGAACTTACTAAGTACCATGTGCTTACCCCGTTCTCCTTTTCCTTGTTTTGTAGTGCTCGGGAGCTCGAAGGTCAGAGATTAGTCGGAGGCTTATCACACTATCAACCCGTATCTTTTGGTATATGAAAATGACTTATTTTGAAAGAATGGCATGTATAGACTAAATACAAATATTTACATGGAAATGGATGTTTGTAACCTAGTTATTGGCATGGCTAGAGTAAGTATAATTTTGGCATTTTGCAAAAAATTCCCTATGATTCTGACTTGGTTCCGATAGTGGCTGCCCCTAATTAATGAAAAGTGCAAAAAACAATTAAACCACTTAAAAAAGATTACACAATAAAACTAACAGAAAACCCACCATCTTCTCTAGACATTTCACAAAAACAACACTAGAAAAAAAATACAACCAAAAGACTCTTTTGACAAAAACATAGCAGCCCACCTCCCTAAATTCTTTCATCAGCGTCACTACAACCACCAGTTTGATCCTTTAGGTCAGTAGCACTCAGCACACCACAATGGCACCTATAGATCTGTAACACCCCCTACCCATATCTGTCACCGGAACAGGGTACGAGGCATTACCAGTGTAACGCCCCGTACACGAGACCGTAGCCGGATTCGAACATGAGGTGTTAACGGACTTAATTAATTACTTAAACAGCTCAAACAATTTATTTTTAAAATTTCCAGTCAAGCTAGCAATCTGCGTCACAGTCGCTTAAAAATTCATATCTCAAGCTCCAAAACTCAAAATCCAATTTCGTAAATTTTCCCTAAAATTAAACTCATATATATATTTACTAATTTTTTTCTAGAATTTTTGGTCAAGAAAATTAGTACAGTTTATTAGTTAAAGTATCCCTTATTTCAGGGTTTCACTGCTCTGACCTCTGTATATTACGAATCAGATATCTCTCTGTATAGAATTTAAATGACTATGAAGTTTGTTTCTATTAAAACTAGACTCAATAAGGAATCTGTACATATAAATAATGACTTCTAATTATTTTTTTAAAATTTATAATGAATTTCTAAAATCAGAATAGGGGATCCAAAAATCGCTCTAGCCCTGTTTCACAAAAATTTAAATATCTCATAAAATATATCTCATTTACCTATTTTGTTTCTTCCATTTGAAAATAGACATAATAATATTTGATTTCATAACTTATTCATCATTTAATTCCATTTCTACTATTTTTAGTGATTTTTCAAATTCACGTCACTGCTACTGTCTGATTGTGCTAATTTCACCTTTTTCATAATTTCCATGGAATAACTAGCATTTAGGCACACATAACACCAAACATGTCTTTGATTAGCCATTCCAACAGCTAATCATTATCAGGCATTTACATACCAATCATTAGCCATATCATAAGATCATACACACAAAATGGCTACGATGCTATACATGCCATACTCAAAATGAAACATCTAGCTATACCAAAATAATCCTCGTGATAGTGTGCCCGGACCTCCGACGTACTTTACGATCCCCGAGTTAGCTTGACAAAACTATAAAATGAAGGAAAATAAAGAGGGTAAGCATTATGCTTAGTAAGTTTGCATGCAAATAAATAACAACATTCATAAGAATTATCTTACTACTTGGCATGATACTACTTAATGCAACTTCATTAATTGTCATAGACATATTTTAAACTTCTTCACTTACTCACTTACTTATATACTTACTTACTTAATCAAATTTATTAATACATTTTACTTACCTTTTTCCTTATCAAGCATACATGAACATTATGTACTTACCTTTGCTCTTCTAGCATGAACTTGTCTTACCTTTTTAGTATAACTCGTCTTACCTTAACTTACCTTGATATTCTCTTTAAATTTTCCCGTTGAACCACTTGGAATACTAAGGATACGCGGGTACCTTACCGTTGCCATGACTTGTCATGGTCTTACGTGGTATCCTTTTGAAACTTACCATTGCCATGTCTTGACATGGTCTTACATGGTATCCTTGCCTTATGAACTCACCAATGCCATGCCTTGGCATGGTCTTACATGGGACCTTTGTCTTATAGTAACTTATCAATGTCATGTCTTGACATGGCCTTACATGATTTCCGTGCCTTAGAAACCTTACCAATTGCCATGCCTTGGCATGGTCTTACATGGTATCCTTAAACCCTAATGTCATGACATTTGTATCCTACACATTCCTAAGGTTCATTCGGGACTTTCTGAAATTACTTCTCCGTCAATTCATGCTTGAGTCTTCTCTGAATAATTTCTTAAAATAAATATACACATGCTGGAAATTAACAAAATTAACATAAAATAATAGAATATTGCATTTATTTACCGCAAACTTACCTCGAAACAAAATACGATCAACTATATCGATTTAGTCCACTATCTTTTTCTTTCCCCGGTCTAACTCTAGATTTTGTTCGTCTTGATCTATAATAAAAAAATTTAGCTTATTTAATACTCACATTTATTAAAACAATCCTTGACCCAAACTTTGGCAAAATTACATTTTTGCCCCTAAACTTTTACATATTTACACTTTTTCCCCAAGGCTTGGAATTTAAACTTCATCCTATTTTCTTATGTTTTATGACATGCTGATCATTTTTCCCTTCTATGACAACATCAAATTCTCACTCTAACATGTACTTATGACTATTAGGTATTTTTACCAATTAAGCCCTTTTACTCGTTTTCACTTAAAACTGAATAGCACAAGTTGTCTAACATAATTTAAAACCTCATATTCTATCATAAAACACCAAAATACACAAATTTCATATGGGTATTTTTCCAAATATGAACCCTAGGTTGAATTATTGCTAGAATAAGCTTAATCAAGTTATCGGGACTCTAAAAACGTAAAGATCATTAAAAACGGGGCTTGGAATCACTTACTATGGAGCTTGAAAGCTTGAAACAAACCCTAGCTATGGAGAACCCTTGAAATTTCGTCCTAATGAAGAAGATGGATAAAAATTGGCTTTTAATTTTGTTTTTAATTCATTTTAATAACTAAATGACCAAAATGCCCTTACTACTAAACTTTCCAAAAATTCCATCCATGTCCAATTTTTGTCCATAGACTTAGAAATTGGTCAAATTTCCATTTAAGACCTCCTCATTAATATTCCAAAGCAATTTCATACTAAAAACTTCTAGAATGCAAGTTTTACAAATTATTCGATTTAGTCCCTAATCTCAACTTAAGCACTTTATGCATAGAATTTCATCACGAAATTTTCACACAATCATGCAATCATATCATGAACCTAAAAATAATAATAAAATAAATTTTCTACCTCAAATTTGTGGTTTCGCAAGCACTGTTCCGTTTAAGCCCTATTTCGAGATGTTACATTTCTCCCCCCTTTAGGGATTTTCGTCCCCGAAAATCTTACCTGTGAAAAGATTTGGGTACTATTTTCACATAGCCTCTTCGGGCTCCCATGTAGCCTTGTCTACCCCATGTCTATTCCATAGTACTTTCACAAGTGCAATACTTTTGTTCCTTAATTGTTTTACCTCTTAAGCTAGAATCTTTACCGATTCTTCATCGTAAGTCATGTCTGGTTTAATCTCAACCTCTGTCTGAGAAATCACATGTGACGGATCTGAATGATAACGATGTAGCATAGACACATGAAACACATTATGAATCTTCTCTAACTCAATCAGCAAAGCTAACCGATATGCTAATGGTCTGACTCTCTCAATCACTTCAAACAGTCCAATAAAACGTGGACTTAGTTTGCCTTTCTTGCCAAATCTGAGAACTTTCTTCCACGGGTATACTTTCAAAAACGCTTTGTCACCAACTTGATACTCAATCTCTTTTCTCTTTAAATTTGCATACGACTTTTGTCTGTCTGAAGCTGCTTTCAAGCAATATCTGATGATTTTTACTTTCTCTTTTGTTTCCTTAACTAGATCAACCCCGTAAATCTGATTTTCCTTAAGCTCTGTCCAATACAAAGGTGTATGACATTTACGTCCATACAAAGCTTCATAAGGTGCCATCTTCAAACTCGACTGATAACTATTATTATAGGCAAACTCTACTAATGGTAAATATTTTTCCCAACTGCCTTGAAATTCCAGTACACAACATCTAAGCATATCTTCAAGTACCTGAATAACTCTCTCTGACTGACTGTTGGTTTGAGGATGGAAAGCTGTACTAAAACTCAACTTAGTGCCCAAAGCCTCCTGTAATTTCTTCCAAAACCGTAAAGTAAATCTTGGATCTCTGTCTGAAATGATCGATAATGGTACCCCTTATAGTCTAACTATCTCTGAAATATACAACTCGGTCAACTTGTCAAGTGAATAATCCATACAAACTGGAATAAAATGAGCCGACTTCGTTAACTTATCAATCACAACCCATACTGCATCTTTCTTTCTCGGTGTCAACGACAATCCTGTCACAAAATCCATAGTAACTCGATTTCATTTCCACTCAGGGACTAACACAGGCTGCAATAAACCTGAAGGTACCTGATGTTCGGCCTTTACCTGCTGACAGATCAAGCATCTAAAACAAACTCTGAAATGTCCTTTTTCATTCCTACCCACCAGTACATTTTCTTCAAATCATTATACATCTTTGTACTACCTGGATGAATAGACAAAGAACTACTATGTGCTTCCTGTAAGATCTTTCGAATAAGCTCATCATTCTTCGGTACGCATACCCTGTCTCTGAACATCAAACAACCGTCAGAACTGATCTGAAAATCTGACTCTATATCCGACTCACACTGATCTCTTTTGGCTAACAACTCACTGTCATTTTTCTGAGCTTCACAAATTTCTTTAAGAAATACCGATTTAGCTCTCAACTCAGCTAAGATAAAACCATCATCTGACAAAGCTAGACTAGTGTTCAAAGCTCTTAATGCAAACAAAGATTTCCTTCTCAAAGCATCAGCAACAACGTTTGCCTTACCTGGGTGATAATCTATCACTAGCTCATAATCTTTAATCAACTCTAACCATCTTCTTTGCCTCAAATTCAAATATTTTTGAGTCATCAAATATTTCAAACTTTTGTGATTAGTGAATATGTGGCACTTCTCACTGTACAAATGATGTCTCCAAACCTTCAGCGCAAAAACAATTGCAGCTAGCTCTAAATCATGTGTTAGATAGTTCTTCTCATATGGCTTTAGCTGTCTAGAGGCATAAGCAATTACCTTCCCTTCTTGCATAAGGACACAACCAAGTCCATTCATGGACACATCACTGTAAATCACAAACTCCTTGCCTGGTTCTGGTTGTACTAAAATAGGAGCTTTAGTCAACAATGCTTTTAACTTGTCAAAACTTTGTTGACACTTCTCAGTCCATTCAAACTTGACATCCTTTCGCAGCAATCTTTTCAATGGGGTAGCTATCATGGAAAATCCCTCTACAAATCGTCTATAATATCCGGCAAGACCAAGAAAATTTCTAACTTCTGATACATTTCTAGGAGGCTTCCAATCAACAATGGCTGAAATCTTGCTCGGATCAACCTTAATACCTTCACCTGAGACAATATGTCCAAGAAAACCAACTTCTCGTAACCAGAACTCACTTTTGCTGAACTTGGCATACAACTGATTATCTCTCAGAATCTGTAAAACTATTCTCAAATGCTCTGCATGCTCAGTCTCATCATGAGAATAAATCAAGATATCATCAATGAACACAACTACAAACTTATCCAAGCACGGTCTGAAAATTCAGTTCATTAAGTCCATGAAAATGGTAGGAGCATTAGTCAAACCAAATGGCATCACAAGGAACTTATAATGACCATACCTAGTCCGGAAAGCAGTCTTCAGGACATCTGACTCTTTAACTCGCAACTGATAGTATCCGGATCTCAAATCTATCTTGGAGAACATAGTAGCTCCCTTCAATTGATCAAACAGATCATCAATTCTAGGCAATGGATACTTGTTCTTTACTGTTACCTTGTTAAGTTGCTGATAATCTATGCACAATCTCATCGATCCGTCTTTCTTTTTCACAAATAGCACTGGTGCACCCCATAGTGAACTATTGCGTCTTACAAAGCCTTTATCTGTTAATTCCTGCAACTGAGCTTTCAATTCTTTCAATGCCAACGGGGTCATTCTATAAGGAGCAATAGAAATGGACGTGGTACCTGGAATCAACTCAATATCAAACTCAACTTCTCTAACAGGAGGCAAACCTGGTAGTTCTTCCGGAAACACATTGGGAAACTCACATACCACAGGCACTGATTCAATTTTCAATTCTGGATCTTTAGTGTTCAACACAAAAGCAAGATAAGCTTCATACCCTTTTCTCAAACATTCCTAAGCAGACATAACAGAAATTATGGCAAATGAACTATCTGACTCTTCTGAATTAACCCGAAGAATTTCACCATTTTCACACTTCAACTCAATGAATTTCTTTCCACAATTCACTATCACATCATGTGCAGTCAACCAATCCATACCAAGAATCACATCAAACTCATCAAATGGCAATAGCATGAGATCAGTCGAAAAATAGTAGCCTCTAATCATCAAAGGGCAATTTCTACATACTTTATCTACTAATACATGCTTGTCTAATGGATTCGATACTTTAATCACAAATTTTGTAGATTCTATAAGCATACTCATACTAGGCATCAATTTCATGCAAACATATGAATGGGTTGAACCCAAATCAATTAAAGGAATAACTCTAGTATCATGGAGAGAAAATGTACCCATAATCACATCGGGGGAGGATGCCTCTTCGTGAGCACAGATAGCATAAGTCCTCGCAGGTGCTCTAACATCTGGCCTCACTGCTAAATCTCTAGATGCACTTCTATTATTTGCCCCAGCTCCTAGATTTCTCAGTGGTCTGCCTCTGACAGGAGCTTTTCCTGATCTTACATTCGGTATTGCTTCCCTTTTAATCATCTCGGGACACTCCCGAATAAAATGGTCTGGTGCACCACATCAGAAACAACCTATCTCAGTTGCTAGACATAGACCTGGGTGACGCCGACCACATCGGGGACACTCTGGTCTATCAGGCTGAACACTGCCAACACTTGCAATCGAAGTGGTCTGAGCTTTCGGACTCTTAAATCTTCTGCCTCTGTTTCGGCTAGAATATCCAGTTGAAAAATTAGATCTAGTGGAGAACTCTCTAGGCCTCTTGGATGTAGACTGAAATGACTTGCTCATTAGTCTTTTCTTCGTGTCTTACGTCTCAATTTCAACTTTTCTCTTTCTTTTTAACAGCTCCTCTGCCTTACAAGCTCTCTCAACTAGGATAACAAACTCTTTTATTTCTAGGACACCAACAGACAATTGGATATCATCATTAAGCCCATCTTCAAATCTTTTGCACATAATAGCCTCTGTAGACACACACTCTCGAGCATAATTGCTGAGTCTAACAAACTCGCGCTCATATTCAGTCACTGTCATATTGCCCTGTTTCAACTCTAGAAACTCTTTTCTTTTCTGGTCAACAAACCTTTGACTGATGTACTTTTTACGGAATTCCTCCTAAAAGAAGTCCCAAGTGACTCTCTCTTTCGGTACAACTGATACAAGTTTCTTCCACCAATGGTAGGCTGAATCTCTAAGAAGTGATACAACACATTCATACATTCCTCAGGTGTGCAGGATAACTCATCAAAGACTCTGATAGTATTCTCGAGCCAAAATTCTGCCTTTTCTGCATCATCATTTTTTGTAGCTCGAAACTTTTCGGCTTCTTGTTTTCTGATTTTATCAATTAGTGGTTTTTCTCTTATAACCGTACCTGTGACTGGGGGAGCTACATGGGTAGTCTGATGATCATGAGGGGGTGGAGGTCTAACAGCCGGATTTGTTCGAACGAACTCGGCAAACCATTTATTCATAGCTTGGAAGAAGGCTTCTCGAGCCACTCCTCCCTGACTAACTATAACGGGCCTTTCACTACTATTTGGTGGCACCGTCCCTTCTGTGGGAGCGGGCACGTTACTCTCTACATCATCTGCACCAGCTTGTTCGGGATCCATAACTATAAAATAAAACATTTTAAAATCGTCAGGAGTCGTCACACTATCAACACATAAGTATGGCATGTATAGCTAGACTCTTACTCATACTAAATATTTTGAGAACCGACTAAACCTTTGCTCTGATACCAATAAAATGTAATGCCCCATACCCGGGACCGTCGCCAGAGTCGAACATGAGGTGTTAACGGACTTAATTCATTACTTAAACAGTCAAACAATTTATTTTTAAAATTTCCAGTCAAGTTAGCAATCTTTATCACAGTCGCTTAAAAATTCATATCTCGAGTTCCAAAACTCGAAATCCAATTCCGTAAATTTTTCCTGAAACTAGACTCATATATCTATTTACTAATATTTTCTAGAATTTTTTGTCAAGCCAATTAGTATAGTTTATTAGTTAAAGTCTCCCCTGTTTCAGGGTTCGACTACTCTGACCTCTGTATATTACGAATTAGATATCTCTTTGTATAGAATTTCAATGACTATGAAGTTTGTTTTTCTTAAAACTAGACTCAATAAGGAATCTTTACATATAAATAATGACATCTAATTATTTTTTTACAATTTATGATGAATTTTTAAAGTCAAAACAGGGGATCCAGAAATCGCTCTGGCCCTGTTTCACAAAAATTTAAATATCTCATAAAATATATCTCATTTACCTATTTTGTTTCTTCCATTTGAAAATAGACATAATAATATTTGATTTCATAACTTATTCATCATTTAATTCCATTTCTAATATTTTTAGTGATTTTTCAAATTCACATCACTGCTACTGTCTGATTGTGCTAATTTCACCTTTTTCATAATTTCCATGGAATAACTAGCATTTAGGCACACATAACACCAAACATGTCTTTGATTAGCCATTCCAACAGCTAATCATTATCAAGCATTTACATACCAATCATTAGCCATATCATAAGATCATACACACAAAATGGCTACGATATTATACATGCCATACTCAAAATGAAACGTCTAGCTATACCAAAATAATCATCGTGATAGTGTGCCCGGACCTCCGACGTACTTTACGATCCCCGAGTTAGCTTGTCAAAACTATAAAATGAAGGAAAATAAAGGGGGTAAGCATTATGCTTAGTAAGTTTGCATGCAAATAAATAACAACATTCATAAGAATTATCTTACTACTTGGCATGATACTACTTAATGCAACTTCATTAATTGTCATAGACATATTTTAAACTTCTTCACTTACTCACTTACTTATATACTTACTTACTTAATCAAATTTATTAATACATTTTACTTACCTTTTTCCTTATCAAGCATACATGAACATTATGTACTTACCTTTGCTCTTCTAGCATGAACTTGTCTTACCTTTTTAGTATAACTCGTCTTACCTTAACTTACCTTGATATTCTCTTTAAATTTTCCCGTTGAACCACTTGGAATACTAAGGATACGCGGGTACCTTACCGTTGCCATGACTTGTCATGGTCTTACGTGGTATCCTTTTGAAACTTACCATTGCCATGTCTTGACATGGTCTTACATGGTATCCTTGCCTTATGAACTCACTAATGC
Source organism: Gossypium hirsutum (assembly GCF_007990345.1). NCBI lineage: Eukaryota > Viridiplantae > Streptophyta > Magnoliopsida > Malvales > Malvaceae > Gossypium > Gossypium hirsutum. Next base: position 10,683,520 of record NC_053432.1, read on the forward strand.
CATGCCTTGGCATGGTCTTACATGGGACCTTTGCCTTATAGTAACTTATCAATGCCATGTCTTGACATGGTCTTACATGATTTCCTTGCCTTAGAAACCTTACCAATTGCCATGCCTTGGCATGGTCTTACATGGTATCCTTAAACCCTAATGTCATGACATTTGTATCCTACACATTCCTAAGGTTCAATCGGGACTTTCTGAAATTACTTCTCCGTCAATTCATGCTTGAGTCTTCTCTGAATAATTTCTTAAAATATATATACACATGCTGGAAATTAACAAAATTAACATAAAATAATAGAATATTGCATTTATTTACCGCAGACTTACCTCGAAACAAAATACGATCAACTATATCGATTTAGTCCACTATCTTTTTCTTTCCCCGGTCTAACTCCGGATTTTGTTCTTCTTGATCTATAATAAAAAAAATTTAGCTTATTTAATACTCACATTTATTAAAACAATCCTTGACCCAAACTTTGGCAAAATTACATTTTTACCCCTAAACTTTTACATATTTACACTTTTTCCCCAAGGCTCGGAATTTAAACTTCATCCTATTTTCTTATGTTTTATGACATGCTGATCATTTTTCCCTTCTATGACAACATCAAATTCTCACTCTAACATGTACTTATGACTATTAGGTATTTTTACTGATTAAGCCCTTTTACTCGTTTTCACTTAAAACCGAGTAGCACAAGTTGTATAACATAATTTAAAACCTCATATTCTATCATAAAACACCAAAATACACAAATTTCACCTATGGGTATTTTTCCAAATATGAACCCTAGGTTGAATTATTGCTCGAATAAATCAAGTTATCGGGACTTCAAAGACGTAAAGATCATTAAAAACGGGGCTTGGAATCACTTACTATGGAGCTTGAAAGCTTGAAACAAACCCTAGCTATGGAGAACCCTTGAAATTTCGTCCTAATGAAGAATATGGACAAAAATTGGCTTTTAATTTTGTTTTTAATTCATTTTAATAACTAAATGACCAAAATGCCCTTACTACTAAACTTTCCAAAAATTCCATCCATGTCCAATTTTTGTCCATAGACTTAGAAATTGGTCAAATTGCTATTTAATACCTCCTAATTAATATTCCAAAGCAATTTCATACTAAAAACTTCTAGAATGCAAGTTTTGCAAATTATTCGATTTAGTCCCTAATCTCAACTTAAGCACTTTATGCATAGAATTTCATCACGAAATTTTCACACAATCATGAAATCATATCATGGGCCTCAAAATAATAATAAAATAAATTTTCTACCTCAGATTTGTGGTTTCGCAACCACTGTTCCGTTTAGGCCCTATTTCGGGATGTTACAACCAGAGTTACAAATTTATTTATCATACATTTTATTTCATCTAGCATTTATATTTGGGACCTATCAAAATAAAACATATTGTCTCCTAAACATACTTATTTTCCTTGTATCAACGTATCAAAGATAATCACATATTTACATGTCATGATAAATATCATTCTTTTACCGTTTCTTCATAAACATAAATCAGTTAATTCATTATATCAATGTTTCTTGTACCGTCAACTCATATTTCCTTATATCACATAATTAGGTTTCACGAACTTATCTGGCTAAATTGCAAAAATACCAAGTTCAAGGGCATTTCGGTAATTTTATATTTTCCTCGATTTTTCAACCAATCTTGTTCTAAATTAGTAATTTCATTCAATTTATTAATTTAGGCAATAAAATAATTCATTTCACTCAATTTGGTCATTTTTGATATTTTACAAAATTGCCCCTAAAGTTTTACTTTTATTCAATTTAGTCTCCAAGCCTAAAACATGCAAATTAACCTTTTTAATGTAACTCATGCTAACTAAATATTCATATATATTTTCCTCCTCCTCTCCATTCCATATCCTTAATGTATATATAATTCTACTATTTTCTCATATGTTTATATCAAGCTGTCCATTTGTGTCATAGTCACTAAATCATTTATATCTTGAGCTTCAGAATTCTAAATTAAGAACAGCTTGATGTTTCTGAAACTAGACTCAAATATATTTCTCCATAAAAATTTTAGAATATATAATTTATCCAGAAAGTACATTAAAATCTTCAAACTTACCCCTATTCTGCTGTTTAACAACTTTGACCTTTCCTTACTAAAAATTAATTATCTTTTAGTACAAAATTTTGATGATGTTTCTATTTGTTTCTATTGAAAATAGACTCATTAAGGATTTAAAAATATAAATTTAAGCCCCTAATTATTTTTCTCCAATTTTTTATGATTTTCCAAATTCAAAACAGAGGAACCCAAAATTATTCTGACTTCGTCTCATAAAATTTATTATATCTCACAATTTACAATTCCATTTCTTACACCATTTCTTCTATGAAAAACTAGACTCAATAAAATTTAATTTCATATTTTATTAAGCCTCTAATTCAATTTCCACAGTTTTTGGTGATTTTTCAAAGTTTAATTGCTGCTGCTGTCCAAAACTGTTTTTGTGCAACATATTGATTACCAAGTTTATAACACCCTTATTTCCATTCTCTAGAATATTTCCCATCATTTTCTATTATTTTCCTTCACTAATATATCAAGAACATAGAACCTTATATAAGAAAACTCTACCTTAACATCATTTTCATGCTTTTGATATTACCTTAGATGAGAAACTCTACTTAAAATATATTAAAGTCTTAAAGTTCTTACCTTGTCCTTTATATTTCAATCTTTAACTTGATTTTTCTCTCTTCTCCAGCTTCTATTTCTTGAATCCAACTTGATATTTTAACTCCCCTTATTCTCCTTAACATTTTTCTCTCTTGGTAGCTATGGAAATTCTTTTGATTTCTAGGTGAAAATGGTGAATTTTTGGTGGAAGGACTAAATTGTAAAGAAAGTAAAACTTTCTTTCTTCTCTTCTCTTCTAACGTGAAATGCATGGAAAGATGATGAATGGTGTATATGTGTGTGTGTGTGTGTGTGTGTGTGTTTTCCACACACATATATATACTAAATAAAATAATCATAAATATCTTATTAAAATATTAATAAAATAATATTTATCTAATTAATTAATTTAAAATATCATCAACATAATTATTACATTCTAAAATTCTCTCTCTTACTAATTGACCATTTTTCCCTTCATAATCTTTTAAAATTCCATCATTAAGTTATCACTTAATTTGAAAAAATTATTGGTCCTTTAAATTTTTCATATTTATACTTTAACCCCTCAAATTTTGAGTATTTACTTTTAGGCAACAAAAATTTTCTCACTTTTACAATTTAGTCCTTTCTTGAATTAATAATGCAATATATCATAATATATTTCTCAATGTTGACATAATAAAATTTCTTTTTTTGTCACTTTATTTCCTTACTTAACTATATCAAGGATAATATATTACTTTCTTACTATAGTAGTTTTCGGGGTATTACATGATCTAAATTGTCAAAGACCTTAATAATCATTTTCTCTAACTCGTTCAACTCCTTCACCTCAGACTTCTTCTATCTCTTTCGGCCTCTGCTTCTACCCTTGGCAGCACCTCTTCAATCCAAACCCTCAATGATGACCATTATTTTCCTTTCTCCGCCAAAGCATGTGTCGTTTGATTCCCTGATCTAACCACAAATCTAAATGTGAGTTATTCGAATCTTTGGTCATTTTCTTTAATTTCCTTTACTAACACAACAATGCTTGATCTAGCCTCCCCCAGTTACTGCACTTTTTTAACTACGGTAAAGGAGTCCCCCTTCACCACCAATCTCTGAAATCCCAATTCTTCATCCATTATCACCATTTGTACATAGGCTCTTGCCTCTACCGTAGTTGGGTCAGACACAAAATTATTTGGGTATGTACATGCTGCCAGAATATACTCCTTACTGTCCCTAAAAATTATCCTTGACATCGAGCTATGATTTGCTTGTTAAACACTCTATCAAAGTTAACTTTAACCATATTTGTCATCGATGGATACCATGTATTATTATTCTAAACAATGTTAGTTGTTATAAATGTTTCAACATTACTAATTTCTATACAATAAGCTTTAACAAAAGAAACGAGGCCAAACACACTTTATCTTTCACCATGATGATAAATTTTGTTTCTATAAAGCCATATTGCCCAGAAAACAATAACTAACCATTTACATTGTTCTTCACCACTATTAACAAATAAATTTGTTAACCATATTTTCCAACTTTGCCCCGAGTTAATGGGTAAGACATCTACACCCACCCCCTACTGGATACGCTTGGTGAACGAGCAGCCCGAGCAAATGTGGCTCACTGACTCTTCCATTAGATGACAGAAGGGGAAACAATTTACCACCATTAACTTTCTTAGTTGTAAATTATCAAATGTAAGAATGTAATTGTTAGCCAATTTCTAGATTGTAATTTTTATCTTACTCGCAATTTTTAGTCTCCACAATTTGTTGCAAAAAGTCTGTAACAACATTTCCTAATGTACCCCCTCCCCAGTTGGTATTACCACATCCCCATTTAGTAGCCACTTATACCTGCTCCTTGCTGAATATATTCTTGTATTATCACCTCTCCAAACTCTCTCATCCCCTAGCTCCATTCTTACAAGTGGAATGGTCATTATTCTGCTCACTTGCTCCTCATCAAATAGCAATTGCAAGGCCTTTGATTTCGAGGTAGCTGACTCAATATTAATAAGATCTACCACTATTGTGTAGTTAATATCAATGTTCTGAATTGCTACTCTTCTTTGTCCAGGGCCCAGTAACCAAGGATCATTTCAAATGTTTACCAATCTGTCATTTCCCACTCTCTACCCCATACCTTGTCCCAGAAGTCTTTGAGCACCCCAAACGCTCCTCCAAGTATACAAAGGGGGAGATCTTAAGTCGACACTCATAAAGTCATTATTTGCATAGTACTTAGCTTTCATGACTCGAGCAAATAGATAAGCTGGTTTCATTTTTAATCTTCATCCCTATTTAACAAGCAACCAATATTGAACTTTGCTAAGTCCCTAAAACCCAACATTTCCCGTACTTTTGGCTTGCACATCATCTTCCAATTGCACCAATGGATCCCTTTCTTTGTTATAGAATTCCTCCACCAGAAATTACTAATAATACTTTCCAACTCACGATATAAAGTAACAGGCAACAAAAAGTATTACATTGTATAAACTAAAATAGCCTGTAAAATTGACTTGATAAAAACCTCTTTACCTCCAAGCGACAATTGACGAACACTCCAGCTCTCAATACACTTCATAAACATGTCTTTAAAGCTTGCAAAAGCCTCATTCTTTCACCTGCCAACCATTGCTGGTAAACCAAGTTACTTTTTTGAATTACAAGAAATTCTCACCCCAAGCACCTCTTCAATATTTTTCCTTATGTCGCTTAACATATTACTACTAAAGAAAATTAAAGACTTTTCAAAATTTATCAGCTATCCTGACACCCTTTCATATTCTGTCACAATTGAATTAATAGAATTCGCACCATCCAGACTTGCCTCCCTAAGCAAGATACTATCATCTGTAAAAAACAGATGAGTTAAAGACAATACACTTCCGTCGACCCATACACCTTTAAGGGTCCCCTCAGCCTTCGTCATTTTAAGGAGAGTAGAAAATTCTTTCGCATAAATAAAAAATAAATAAGAACTTAGCAAATCTCCTTATCTTAATCCCCGAGTAGGCTTGAACTCCTCTCTTTGAACCATGTTGAACAAAATCGAATACTTAACCGTTCTAATGCGCCCCATCACTAGTGACACCATTCATCACAAAACCACATACGATGCATCACTTTTTCTATGAAACTCTATTTCACCTTATCATATGCCTTACTTATATCTAATTTCAGCATAAAATACCTTTGGGCCTCAACCCGTTTCTGTTTTAGTGAATGCAATACCTCGTATGCAATAAGCGCATTATCTGTGATTTGTTTTCTCGGAACAAAAGTCGCTTGTGCTTCATCAATACATTTATCCAGCACAATTCTAAATCTGTTAACCACAACTTTAGAAATAATCTTATAAACCACATTACACACACTGATCAACCTGAATTACGACATACTATTTAAGGCATTTACTTTTGAAATAAGCATAATACTAGTACTATTGATAACCTCTACCTTTTTTTTCCATTCAAAACATCTAAACAATACTGATATATCTTTCCCTCAAAATATGCCAGTAATTTTGATAAAAATGCACATGGAAACAATTTATACCTGATACCTTTAACGGTGCCATACTTCTTATGGCTTTCACAACTTCTTTGATTCGAAATTTCGTAAAAAGCTCATTGTCCATGCCCTTATGAATGCAAATCAGGATCCCAAACAACACATTGTCACAACTTGTTGTTTATATAGTAAACATCCCCTTAAAATAATCACTCAATACCCTTGCCATCTCCGCCTCCCCTTCTATCCACTCCTTATTCGGTCATTTTAGCTTCTTCACAATATTCTTATTTTTTCATTAATTTTTTATATTGTGAAAAAAAAGGCGTATTTCTAACCCCCAAACCAAAGCCAATTCACCCTTTCACCTTGTTCCCAAAACAACTCTTCTTTATCAGCTTCCAAATTCAAAGTCAACTTAACTTCTTCCAATTTTGCTAATATTTCGTCATCCGGATCAGTCAAACTTAGATCAGCCAATCGCATATTCAAAGCAATTGACGCTCGCCTTTTATCAAAAGAAATTTGTCCGGTAACATTCTTAAAAACCTTCATTAGCTTTTCCAACTTCATTGGAACATCAGCAATATTCACCGCCTAAAAACTTCTCACATGTTCTTTACAGCAGTTTTCTAGGATCTAGTTCGCATTAAACCTAAAACCCCCTTCCCTCGAATCACACTACCTCTACGAACGACCCCTAAATCAATCATAATCGGGCAATAGTCAGAAAAAGCATGAGGTAAGTACTTTAAATAATATCCTAGAAAACTCTCTCACCAAGCCATGTTAACAACCCCTCTGTCAATTCTTTCTCGAACAAGAACATAATCTCATTAAAATCCCCTACTACCAACCATGGTAATTCTTGACAACTCTGTAACTTTCTTAGCAAATTCTATGATTCATCTCTTTTATGTTCCTCCGATGCTCCGTAGAACCCTGTAAGTCTCCAAGCCAGAATGCCTTATTTTTCTTGAACTTCCACATCAATATAGCTAGATGAAAAGCTCTTCAATTGAACTGCATACTCGGCCTTCTACCCCAGCGACAAACTTCCTGTCGAACCAAAAGCTCATACATCTATTCCATTAATAAAACCACACTTTAGACAAACACGTTCCATTCTCCACTCATTTAACTTTGTTTCAATTAGAAACGAAATTCGGGGTTGTTCATGCCTCACCTTATTCCCGAGTTGATTAATCGCCTGTGGATGCCCGAATCCACGAACGCTTTAACTTAAGAGTTTCATTGCTTCCGATCGGCCTACTGTCCAGCAGCCATCGATATTTCATTAGTTTCATCCAATGAAGCAGTAGTACCAGAACCAGTTGCTTTCCCTCCCTACGTTCGTTGCCTCTTATTCCCATCACATAGTTCAATTAGGCTATCCTCAGAGTTAGATCCCAACTGCTTCTGTCTCCAATCTCCTTATTTAGTCACAACTCCATCTCTACTCCAACTATTCAAATAAAAATTAACGATCCATTCCAAGCGGATCACCACCCATTTGGAAACTATCTGAACCTTCCTCCTTGAACCACCTACTACCCACCAAAACCTCCCTTCTCAACTGCACTTTTAATGATACATCCCAACCGAGTTCAACATCTTAAACTCCAATTGTCATTCTTATTGGGCAGAAGCCCTCACATGGCCTAACTTTCCATACAAAAAAACAAAATAACGTTAATCTCTCGTACTTGAAATAGGCATACCCCTCCCTATTTTGTCCCAAGGCCAATTTCTTTTTCGCTTCAAATGCATTCTCACATCAATTTTAACTATAATTCGCATATACCTCCTTATCCTCTTCGTCACTAAAGCTACATCATACTGAACAAACTGTCCAATAAAATTTCTAAACTATCATGCCAAACCCTCAGATTTTGAACTTGGACCTAGAAATCTGTATAAATTAAAGGAACTTGCAACGGATCTTCCCCTTTACTCAGCTCATAAAAAACAATAAGATGCCTGTTAAATGACCAAGACGTACCATCTATTGCCCTTTTTATATCTACTTCATAGAAAAATTGAAATAAATACCTCTTCTTTCCAATATCCTTGATTGAAACTCCTCCCAACGGATGCCATAAATTAGCCAAAGTTCTTTTTAAAAAAGGAAAATGAACCACACAATTTGTCAATGCCTTTTCCACCAAACAGAAACGATAGGCTTCCTCAGCCCCATCTGGATCCTTATCAAACTAAACCTATTCCTCCTAAAAATTCATATTTGCTAATTCTGCTTCTATCACCACTGATCTCCCCAACAATCCAAATCAAACTTCTCAAAACCCTAAAACCCCAAAGAAAGGAAACGTGCCCTATTAGCAGACGAAAAGAAAAATTGCTATCTTAAGCAAGCTAATCCAATTTAATTAATCTTATATATACACATAAAACTAATTTTTTTTACCCGCCGATTATATGTATATACTATAAATTTTTTTATAAATTTTATTAAAAATATGATAAATAAATTTAAACATAATATTTCAATACTAAAAATATTACCATACATAATATTACAACTAATTGGTCAACTTGTAGTTAGAGAGACCAAAAAAAGAAAAGTCAAACAGGAACACCCCTGACCCAGTATTCAAATAAAACACAAAACTGAAGTAAGCAAGATCAAGTGTGTTTTCTTTTCTGAATATGAACAGTGTTGAGTTGGCTATAATGTCATTTGTATACCTCTGGTGTTTCTTGGTATCCATGATTTTTTTGGGTAATCTTTGTTGAAAGTTGAAAACTTTAAAAAATGGGGAAATCGCATCTAATTTGTTCATATTTGGAAAGTTTTACAGATTTATCACTTTTTTAAGTTTCTGTTGGATAAGGTCGTTATCCATTCAATTTGCTCTTGGTTATTGGATGATAGGGAAGGTTGACTTTGGCAGGGCTGACTCCATTTTAGTTTTAACCAGAGTGACAACCATGTGGCGGTGGTGCAATAACAGTGGCGAGGAGCAGTCATGACGGTGGGTGGTTATGGAAAACAAAGAGAGGAGGAAGACGACGAAACGTGTAGTGTAGAATGTAGATGGAGAGAGAAAGAAATTTATTAAAATAAATTTGATTCTATTCTATTCTATTATAAATTTAATTAGAATACAGCGTGTCAAGCTCTGAATGGCTGAGATTTCTTTTAACCATACAAACGGTCTAGGCTAAAATTAGTAATCTATTTTTAATCGGAAAAAAAAAACCTAAATAAGAAAAACACGATAAATTTTTATTTAAGCCTTCACAAAATTATACGAAAACTGACAAAATTAATTTATTGTAGTACACATTTATTCCCCAAAATTTCAAGTAAATTTACTGTTCGAATTCAGATAATTCGGATATTTGAGAAAGAATAACATTTAATTTGAATTTAGATAATAATATTCCAATAATTTGTAAATAATAAATAAATAAATAAATTCGAAGATAATTAAGATAAATACAGATATCCAACTCGTGATTCCTGTAAAAGGGAGGCTAACATTGATTTTTTGAACAGATTGGGCTTGATTTGTAGCATTATGTATTCAACTGCAGGCCTGTTATATCATGGTCCCCCAAGTCTCTCAACACCCCATCTTTCTTACATTTTATTGGCATTCGGTTTAACGCAAAACCCAAAAAAAAAAACAGTGAAAAATCGCCGTTGCCGGGGATCGAACCCGGGTCACCCGCGTGACAGGCGGGAATACTCACCACTATACTACAACGACTCGATGCTCATTGATCAAGTTTTATTATATTTCAAATATTTATCAGATAAAATGTCTTTTTCAAAAAATTATATGTTATAATATACATTTATTCCCTAATTATGTGAGGTTGAGTTAGTGTTTTTCAAATATAAAAGTTAAAAATGACATTTTTATTTATGATTGAAAGCAAATATTTACAACAAATCAAAATCACATTTATACAAATTGCTCTAAAACATAAATAAATTTAAAATGCTTTAATTATTCAATTCTTGTATTTAATTTAATCCAATTTAAACTTCTCATAAAGTTTCAACATTCCATGATTTAAAAGAATGTTTTCATTAAAACTCATGTGAAGACCTAATAGTCAGGGTGTTCACTATCTCAAATATAATCTGAGTTCAAGTCGCATTAATTCCATTTGTTGTTTGAATTTTATCCTATTATTATAATTTACTAAAAAAAAAGTTTTCACAACATTTACCAATCATAATTTATTTAAAGCGTAATATACTTTTAGATTTATTTACAGAATTAATAATAATAATAATAATAATAATAATAATAATAATAATAATAATACCAACATTTTAATGCTTAGTATCCAATTAAAAACGAAGCCGCGTCGGAAACAGTGGAATTTTCATTAAAAAAAGTTTTCTTTCTTTTCAATTATTATTAAAAAAAATTAAAAGTTGAGTTTGGTTAAATTCTACTTTTAATCCTTATATTATACTCAGTTTACATATTTCGTTCATAATTTTTAATTTAATGCTACCGTTACTAATGTCATCACTAGCACCATTAAATTTTTTGTCACTTGATTACAGTGATTGTTAGAAAACCCGAAGCAAAAAAAAATATTGTTTTTCTTTAGAATGGTAACTTTATTTTTACAAATTATATCAGTCGAATAATGATTTTTTGGTAATATTAGTAAAATTCAGGGACTGAAACTGGAATTTAGACCAACAATTTGAAGTGCTCCAATGAACCAACGTTCCCATTGTCAAGCTTGGGAGGCAAGTAGGAGATTGAAGATAATTACGAAAAATGCCATGAAGCTCGAAATTCGAAGCTGCCAAGTGCTTAAACATTCTTCAGACAAGGAACCGAACTTCGTGTCCGAACCAAATGGTTCGTGACCAGGTTTAGTCAACTACGGGACCTACAAATGAAAAAAACAAAACAAACTTCCGCTCTGATGTCATTCTCCGAAGCTGAGGTTGAGTTTCCGAGCCTACTATATGAGTTCCAAAGCAAAATTTCCCGCTCTCTCTCTCTCTTCTCATCGTTCGATTACTTAGCCTAGTGTAGAAAAAAGGCAAAGGGAAAGAGAAGTGTTTAAAGAGCTTAAAAGCTTCGCTTATACTCTCTTCTCTATTCATCTTTCTTCTTCTTCTTCCCCTTTCTTTACTTTGTTAATGGCGAGGTAAGGTTAAAGAAATTAATGATAAAAAATAATGAATTTAATGATAATATTTTCATTGTTTAATTGACTGCTTTTGGGTTGGATTCTTTTTTTTGGGGAAAAAATTGGACTTTTAACTTGAAAACCCCATTTTCAACTGAAGTTTTTGATGTTGAATTTATGGCGAAAATACGTGATTTAAGATTCTGGGTTACCATGAAATTCCTTTTTTTATTTCTTGGGTTACTTATTTTAGGCAATGGGGGTATAGTAAAAACTTGCTGTAAAGGGGGTTGGTTTTTTTTTTAACCCCTATTTTCCTTAATTTCACCTGAGTTTGAAGACGTGGGGGGACTTTGTCATTCATTGAGTGATTGTGTTTGTTCATCCATTATGAGCTCCATTGAGAGAGTTTATATGATGTTATTTCATGATCATCCTTTCTTAGAAGCTCTTCATTACTGCACAGACTGTTGTTATTGGAAAAGCTTCCTTTAAATTTACCTAGACATAGGAGGCATGGTGGGTAGAGTTAACTGATTTTTGGTTGGAATTCTTTTCTGGATAAATTTATGGACTTTTAAGAAAATAAATCCCTCACATTTTCTGGGTTATTTTATTTCTTGATATAATGGGGTTCGTAAGTTACATAAAAACTTACCATAAATAGAGTTGGTTTTTATATTTAACCCCTTATTTTCCCTTTGAGTTCAATTTTGTGATACCTTTTGGGGGGGGGGGTCATCAAGTGCAAGTGTTTCTTCATCCACTATGAGGTTCATTGAGAGAGTTCATGATTTCTTACAACTGTTATTAATGGAAAATCATCCTTAGAAAAACAACCTGTTTCTTTACACTTCTCCCAATGTATGTTTTGTTTTTGGACTATTTTGCTCAAAACAAAAACCATTGTTGTTTTGCAGGAGCTGGCTTGTTGATAGCAGAGCAATAGCAAAGAAAGTAAAAAATGCTTCATGGTCTTCTTCCGTTCAAATCACTGATTGCGGAGCGAATCGTGAATGTCCCAACTGTCATTATCGTATCGATAACAGTGATGTAAGCGGAAAACATCATTGTTTCAATCGAATTTTTAAGGTTTTATGGTTTTCTTACACATATGTGGGGGCTGTTTTATTTGCAGGTGTTTCCTCAATGGCCTGGCCTTCCAGTGGGAGTGAAGTTTGATCCGTCTGATGCAGAGCTTTTAGATCACTTAGCCGCTAAGTGCGGTGTCGGAGACTCAAAAGAACACCTGTTTATTGATGAGTTTATTCTCACGCTCGGCGACTGTCAGGGGATTTGTTACACTCATCCTGAGAATCTTCCAGGTAAATGTGTTTATGGATGAACTAATTTTGTTGTTTTTACATTGCTGTCACATATAGGATGAACTCTATTTACCATATTAGCCGATTTTGTGGGTATTACGCATTTGGCATTACTCGAATCCATGTTGCAACGTTCGGAATTCACAATAATGGAAAATATACATTGCAGCTTGATTTGGATACTATATTTTTGTTTTTAACATTGCTGTCATATGTAGGATGAATTTTTGGTATATGCATTCATTGTTATTTGAAGTAGGTGACGTGCTCCTCGGTTACATTACGTCACCGAGGTACTATTCATGGTTAATCTTAGGAAATTTGCAGTTTATGGTAATGGGAAACCGATATTGCTGCTTGATTTGGATTGTGCCGGATTATATCATCACTTCATCTAGATTTTGTGTAGGTGCAAGAAAGGATGGAAGTAGCATCCACTTCTTTCATCGAACGATTAATGCTTATTCAACTGGTCAGCGGAAGCGCCGGAAAATCCAGAATCAAGATAGCACAAACGAGGAGCATGTTCGTTGGCATAAGACAGGAAAGACTAAACCTGTTACGGAAAACGGAGTTCATAAGGGGTGGAAGAAGATAATGGTTCTCTATAAAAGTACAAAGAAAGGGTGTAAACCTGAAAAGTCGAATTGGGTGATGCATCAATACCATCTAGGGGATACGGAAGATGAGCACGATGGGGAATATGTGGTCTCTAAGATTTTCTATCAACAGCAGAAACAAACTGAGAAGAACGATGATAGCCCAATGACTGAAGAACCGGATAACTTGATGATTCACACTAGTCCGAGGACCCCTAAAACAATTACTCCTGATCCACCTCGGCCATGGAAGTCTATGATGCTTGATGACATTGAAGAAAATATGCACCAGGTATTCATGATATGCAATTAGATCCATATATGAATATATATGTTCTTTCATATGATCCTCATCAAAGTTCATTTTTGTGGATTAGGAAGCAAATTTTGCTGTAGAAAGATCTGATGTACATACGGATGCTGTTCAATGCGAGGATAATTCAGACTACCAGGCATGGTTGGCTGGGGAATCTCAGGCTGTGGAAAATCCCGACTTTAATGGCTTTGATGAATTTTTGCTATGCAATGAGCTTTTGGATTCCTTTTCCCTGCCAACGACCAAGGACCCTAAAGCTGACTGTGCTGCAATTGAGACGAAAGGAAATAACGATGCGTCTTGTGGAATTTCTGAGCTCGAGAACTTGGAGTTCGATACACCACCTGATGTAACCCTAGCTGTTAGCTTCTTTCCACCATTGATGTGTTTGCCTCTCGAAATGTTATCTTACAAATTATCATCATTTGTCATTTTGGTGCAGGATCTACAATTTGGCTCTCAGGAAAGCATTCTTTCGTGGTTAGACCGATTATGAACACGATGCAGAGTGTTCCCGATGACAAAGTCCCAAGTTTTGTGCTCGTCTATTGTCTCCCCGAAGCTAGACAATGCTTGTTTTTGCTTTGAGGGGGGCATAGTGAGTTTGTTTGATCCTCGGTTTCTTTCATTCAAGGCTATTTGACGCTTGTTCCATCCCGGTAGGAAGCTTGTGTTTCCGAATAAAATCTGCTGGTTGTATGAAGAAAGATGGTAGGTGTTGTTTCCATGGAAACGCAAAACAGTTGATGTTTGTATTGGAACTAAAATTTGTAACTATTGAAAATGATTACAATCTGGGCTATTGTTTTTCCTCTTGGGGGGAAAAAATGTTTAGCATTTGATGATGATGTTATGTAAGATAATTCTAACTCCTTTTCTGTGTGAAATGTTGAGGTTCCATGCTTCTGTCCCTTAGTGTCTTGTTTGAATATATCATTAGTCAGTATACTAAAACGAGGTCGTTTACGTGCATTATCGGGATTAAAGAAAAAAAAGAGAAATCTTTGTTGGTAGGAATCTCTCAGAAAACATTGCTCCAGTGCTCTGTGTTCTCTGCTCCAATCAAATCTCCAACCTTCATTTCTCTCTCCCTCTCTCTCGTCTTATTAAATAAGACAAAATTGAACTCTGGATTGTAAAAAAATTATTTTAGCTCTTTATTTTTTTTATGTCATATTACCTTAAAATGGTAAAAAAATTTAACTTTTTAAATTTTACTGTGGTATATATATGTGAATTGTTACGTGAATAATATGTTAGTATTTGATTAATTTTTTTTTTAATTTTAAAAAATTAAAAATATAAAAAATATTTTTTTATTTTAAAAATTTTAAAATTAATTAAATGTTGACATATCAGGACAATCCAAGTGCCAAAAAAGTTAATAAACGATAACTTGAAGGTTGGTTCACTTCGTTTGGGATGGAGCAGAGAGCTGCTGATTATTTTTGTGGTGAATCGTAATCTCATGAGAGTTTACTTCTTCCATTATCCAACACCAGAACAATTGGTTCTCTGTCCCATTCTAAACATGACGAATTCAAATTTTTTATCAGTACAAATAAAATCACATAAAAAATATTAAAATTCGAATATTATTTAAAAAACACAACATCTAAAACTAAAAAAAGCATTATTTAAGAATAAAAACACTTGATTGTCAAAATGATCCAGAAATATATAATGGGATCCCATTCCCACCACTAAAACAAAAGGTGCATTTGACAAAAAAGCATTCATGCATTTCATGCCAAGTGCAAAATCTATGCTTTCTTCCCCACTCTCAAATTCTCTATTTCTCCTACAACCAAACTTCACACTTGTGAATTCTCAACCTCTTATTTTCAAACATCATATATTTATAAATATATATATGTACACAATCATAAATAAATTACGGATTAAAAATTAGAAACACATGATATTAATATATGATAAGACTCGAAATCTCAACCCTTATAATTATAAAACTCAAATATACCTTAACACTGTTTTATGTGATACCTATTATATGAATGCAGTAAAGAATGACATCAGATTCCAAACATTTGGCTTAAGGATAAATATTGTATTTTTTTTCTTAAAAAAAATTGATTAATCCTCTTAATTATTGAAAAAGATAAAAGGAAAGATGCCAAGTAATATCATGAGATCTTGTGATTGGTTTGGCTTATGGTTGCAGTCAAGTACATGTGACTCAATTCACAACCACAAATACCACTGCCAATTAATGGCATGCTTCAATTGTAATCAACAAAAATATGATAAAGTTACTGTATTAAATTCTAAATTCTAAACTCGTATTTTAAATATAAATAAATATTAAGAGTATGTCATTGAGATTGAAAAGAACCGTGATTTCAAGCAGCTTTTCAAATCAAACCTTAATTTAAGCTGAAGTTTTAAGCTATTTGTTTTTGGAAAAATGCTTTTTGATAAAATTATCTTTTTGTCCACTCTTTAAATCTTTTACTTTATAACATCACTTCTAAAATTAACATTTTAGCTTCCTAAAAACACTTAGGAAAGGCAATGGTAAACACCATAAAAGCATTTTTTTCAATTTCAATGATACACTGGCCCTAAGTCAAAGGGGAATGTGCTTAAGCCTAACACATTTCGAATGGATAAGCAGATTAGCATTTGAAAATAAAATTGATCAACTAAATAAAAGAGAAGTTTTTGCTGAACATGACCTTTTGCTCTCATGAAATTGAAACTTCAAATGGCAAAAGAGCTGACCTATTCAAGAAAGGAGAGTTTTCATTGTTCAACAATATATATATTCAATGGAAGAACCAAAAGCAGGGCAGCAAAATGATACAAATTCAACAAAGTCAATGTCAGTATTACTTTGTAATAGGAATATATGAAGAAATAATCCTAGAAAAAGAAGGTTCCCATGAAGGAAAAATCTGGGAAATCTGTCATTCTAGATTTATGCAATCCCTGGGAAATATATGTCATACCAGTAGGAGGTTGCTAAAGCTTTCAGAAAACCGATTATATCTACTTCTCTTACAACAAGTTCTCCCGGGTTCAGAAATCAGATATGGTCCCGTAATGGAAAAAATCGACTTCATTAAGGACATGAAGTTTCCCCTCACAACCACAGATTCCATATGCCTAGATTTGGTTGGATAAATGGTATACTTCTATCAATGCTACACCAATAGCCATCAAATTGCCAAGGCAGGCCTTTCCAGTACCGACAAAACTTGTAATGGAAGACTCCATAGCACACCGTTTTTCTAGACTCAGCCACGTTCTCTCACACAGTTACCAGGCAGAAGATATTTGTATTTCTCCGCATTATTCAACAAATATGCAGGAAGATGGACTGCTGAATACGAGTGAGGAATAGGTCCCATCTTCCCGATGATCTCCTTGAATGTGTATTCTTCAGGAAGCATGTCGAATAGGTTAGACCCTCTGCATATTACGTCCTGAATCCTCTTGGGGTTCAAGAAATGAGCGAATCTCACTCGATCAGTGTGGCTGTAAGCTTTCATCTTGAATATAAAGTCGCTTATATACCGAAAGCAAAAGCTACAATGCCACCCGGCATCTGCTAAGATGAGATCGGATTGACGATAATGAGCATATCTGGTCCTGCCCTTCTTGTACCTATGAACCGAGGCTCTCCAGCTTTTGTTGTCTATGAGATACTCAAAAGAGTACAAATAGTTTCTCAACTGAAGATGAAGTACAGGTGGTGTGTCATCACACCATCTCAATAGATTAATTGTATGCCCACTAGGGATCTCATCTACATCGGACATTATCAATAAATCATCATCTTCAATACCTGCTAGTCTAAGAAGCTGGTCCAATGCAACTCTCTGATATGCCTCCTCAACAAAAGGGTTTTCGCCCTTCTTGAATCTCCCACCAATGGTCCCATATGTCAAGCGAGGCTCGACAAATTTAAATTGATCTTTGTTGCGAGCAAATAACAATGGTTTCAGTAAGGCAGTAAACGTTGAGTTGGACTCGAGGAGCACGAATTGCGTAACATATGGATACAATTCATTCCAACGAATCATGAGCATATCTATCTCATTGCTGAACAACACTGCATCAAAGACTCGTCGAGGGAATTCACGAACTTTCCATCCATGAAGATTGCAGAGAGTCTCCATCGTGATATTGTCGTGATAATAGTGAGGGAGTTCAATAAAAGGCTTAGGAGGTGATTCCCATAGTGGTCTTAGGAAATAACTGATCTTCTGTCCATGCAAATATAGGCCGAAAATTGCTGGCGGGATAATCACAAACACAAAAATGTAAGTCCTGATATCATACCCTCGCAACATACACCGCAATCTCGAAATGGTCAATGCAGCACGGGACCCCTGCTGCAGATTAGAAAATGAAAAACATTATCAGATTATCAAGGTTAAGCACAAAAATAAAGCATTTTACAAATCATGAACCACATCATATTCCCATAAAGCAGCAACTATGCCTACTTCACAACATTAGAAACATATACATACACACATATGTATATATAGTTAAACCTCTCCTTAATTTTCCATTCTCGTGTTCATATGACTAAAATCAATAGTTTTCCAATTCCTTGCAAATACGTTGTCAATCAATCACTTCAAGGAAAGAAAAAATAGACGTACCAAAAAACATTCAAAATGGGGTGAAACAATGAAAATCAAAGGAAACTACAAAGCAATTTCTTCAATAGTTCCATTAGAATAGATGTTCCCATTTTTTCCATTAATCTCAAACAACAACCAAACAGAGGATCATCAGCCATCCAGAAATCAAAACCATACAGGAAACATTTTTCCCAAGAAAATATAATAGAAAAAGAGCAAAGAAATTAACAGTAAGAAAAGATGAAGGCAAATATATATATATACACACACACACACACACACATACACCTTCACCTTCAATCTTAAACAAATTCAAGGAAAAACAGTACAAGCACCCATTAATCAACCCCCGCCCCCAAAATGAACAAATTTTTTGAAAGTGAAATCAGAGAAAAGAAAATTTACCTTTCCACAAACGTCTTCACAAACATCGTCAGTCTTCTTGAAATTAGAATACCCATCAGACATGACTACAAAATCCCACAAAGATTGCCACTTCCTAATCAATAAATTTTTTATAAAAAAATGTTTTGTTGAAGTCTTCAAGTTCTCCAGAACTCAGATCAAAGGCGTCTACATAAAAAAAATTCTTTAAAAAAAACAAAAAAATAAACCCCAAAGCAAAAAAAAGGTCAAAATTTTGAAACAGAGAAAATCTAGAAAAACGAAAACCCAGTAAAATTTTAGCAATGATTTTTCAAAATAAAAAAAAAAATTCTCTCCTTTTTCTCTTCCTCTTCCTCTTAACGTCAATTATAGCCGTTTGGTGGTTTATTTTTCGCTCTTTCAACAGATTCCGAGAACAAAGATATGGATTTATAACCCCCCAAAAAAAAAAACCTCCACAATCCAAAAATAAGAAACTATGATTAAATAACGATAATATTAGAAAATTTTCGATTTTTTGAAAAAAAATTTCTCTCCTCCACTATTCGATTAGCCGTTTGATTAATATAGCAAAACTGTAAAATATTTGAATGTAGAAACGAGGAAGAAAATTTTATTTATAGTATCATTTAAATTAGAAAATAAATAGGGATATTTTGTAGTATTTAATTTTCTTTTAATGTTGGATTTTCTTTTAATATTGGAATATTTTTTAGTTCTAGATTTTCCCTACCATTTATATCATAACATATTCCCACATCAATTTATTCTCTATTTTGAATATATAATTTTGTAAAATACAAATTGTATTACCATATATAAAAGTCTATTTTAGGTGAAATTATTCTATTATTATGATATAAAATCTTTTTTATTAATGTTTTAATAACTCATGTTTGCTGGTTGAGTCTTAATTCGATTGATATAAATATTATTGTCAATAGAGGATATGGGTTTGAGTGCGCTGAAGCGCCTTATACTTTTATTTATGGGTTGGGGTGGGGCTATGGTAGTTCTAGGCATTGTATAAAAAAAACAGATATGATAAGAACTTGTAACGATATTGTTTCATAAAAAAAATCTATGTTTAAATTTATCATTGTATTTGTATTTTCAAAATTTTTTGAATTGATTTTATACCCTTTCTCAATGTTGAAATTTATTCTATATTAAATCATTATTTAAATATATTAATTTTTTTTTTGAATTGTAAGAGGAGGGCAAAGGTAATAGTAACGTGATTAGCACGACTAAAACTCAAGTTATATCTAAAGCGGTGAACACTCTAACCATCAATAATAAATTTAAAATAAAAAAATCAAATTCATATCTACATCCATATATGTATTATTATTTAAAGAATTATTAAATTAGTGAATTTACTTGAAAACCTTAAAATTACAGTAATATAACTTTAAAAATATTATATAGTTTTTATTTTTTTAAATAAAATATTTTAAAAAATTACTCATTAATATATATAAATAAATGAATTATATTCACCTTTAGATATATATTATACATACATAAAATGATGTTGAAAAAAAATACTAAAAGGTATAATGGCATAAGTGTAATTTAAGTTTTATTGTTTTTCTTTTTTGAAGGTATAATGGTATAAGTGTAATTTAAGTTTTATTGTTATGCTGAGGTGTTTTGTATTGTTTCGTGAAACACAAGTGCTGATGTGTTAATGTAGGCCGTTGCTAATTAAACGTGGTTAAAGTCAAAATCTCTGTTCTCCGGTTTTCTTTTTTACGAAAATGACCTTAATAAGTTACTAGAAAAGAAATCACTTTTGCTTATTAAGAATTTTTTATTTTTATCACAAACGTTTCAATACTATTAATAAAATTATTGATTGAGTTAGTGTCACGAGTTAATCAGGTACCTATTTGATTAGGAAATGATTAATATGTCATTTTATTAAAAGCTTAAAGGTGTAAAAAGTCCTTAAACTTTTTCAAAAAGAAGCAATTAAGCCCTTTTTTTTGCATTCAATTAAGTACTTAAACTTTTAAAATGAATAAAAAGGCCTTCAAACTTTTTCAAAAAAAAAGCCCCAACTGTTTTGAACTTTCAAAGTGCATCAAAAACTACAGAGGTTAGGGTTCAGGCTTGACCTCGGGGTGTGGTTGGGTAGCAGCATTCCGGTGACCTCAACGATGAGGTGATTGAATTGGTTCACCTTGTTCACTCCCACATTGGTGTATGTGTCACGTGAGTACCCTCAAATGTCCATTGAATAAATATGGTAGCCCGTTCTCCGAATACCATTGTTGGTAGTGAACAAATGGCCTAAAGTCAAACAAACATGTCTTCAAGTGAGACCTCCACTGCAACTAGGCATTCCACAATGCAATAAATTGTTGATGCGCAATTGCCCAATTCTTTGACTCCTTTCTCCTCTTATTAATACTGTGGATGGCGTCGAAGTTGATGGGGTTGTCCAAAACATCTTGTTTGCAGTCGAATTGCCAAAGAACTCAATTGCTATTATACCACTCAATAGTCAAGAAATTCAACACTGAAACGTTGGTGTGCCACACGATTGAGTGTACGTGATCCCATTGCGGAATAATAGAGACAACATCCAGCGTGGAATATGACATCCATACGAACTGCAAAATATTTAACATGGTTATACTACGGTGACCAAATAGTGTAATTAATTTAATAACATGACACAATTTTTATTGATAATTTTATAAAAAAATTCACCTCATCCCCAGAATACGCCTCGATCGTCTGACGATACACCCCAAGTTGTGCGGACCTCCCGATAGCAGGGCACGCGACCATCTACCAATAAAGGAAAATTGTTAACAAATAATTTTGTGTAAAAGAACTCAATTGTTGGTTGGGTTAATTTTCATATTTACTTACTTATTTACAAATGGTCATAGTGGTGGTTGGTGGCTACACTGATGCCAAAAACGACATTCTATACAACATCCATAACTATAGCAGTATTGATAACCCACTATGTCTTCCGTATCGTGCTTTGTAGCTCGGCATAGCTCACGATACAGCATTGTCAATACTCTCGACCCCCAACTGTAATCTTGGATGGCGTGTAAATCTGATAACAAGGACACGTACATAATGTGTAATCTATTATTGTTCGAGTCTGGCATTAGTACCCCCTATAAGTTGCATAATAAATGCTCGAGCAACGCGCATAAGCTCTGGTTCCGTGGCACTTCTCGATATGTTTTCAAAATTTTCTTTTAACCAAGAAAATTTCAAATTGGTTAATCTATTCTCCCCATCACCCGACGAACGACCAAGCATACTGTAGCATAAGGTCGCAGGTTCTGCCACTTCACTACAACCAGTGACTGCATAATCGTCACTGATAGCTCGAATTGTAGTGCAACGTCTTTGAGTGTGATGGTGCACTCCCCACACGATAAATGGAATGTGTGGGTCTCCAAGAGCCACATCTCAACCAATGCGGATATTATGTTAGGCTGCAACTCAAACATCTAGACTAAAGTCATTGATCCAAATCCAACGAATTCCAAATATGACATTATACAATCGTCTGGACGGTATCTCGGCCCATGGCTACGCGCCCTCAAAACGCGATACTCATCCTATCATTTTAAAAAATATTGATCAACTAAAAAAATCCTTCAAATTTAGCATTTCAACTTCTCACCAGCATTTTAACTTCTGGGTAAGACATACTTAATTTTTTTACCGTTGCATTGATCATTAGTATTATGTGATCGCCTAATCTGATAAGTGAACTCATCCTAATTTCTGTCACATTTATTAATTACAATATTGTTAAACATTATTTTAAAATAAAAAAATAATATAACATGCCAATTATATTAATAAAATCAAATAACCATACATTAAATAATATAATAATTTTTTAAGTATTAAAATGTATACTTTTTATAAAAAAATAAATATCATATTAAAAAAATGTGTGAAACTCAAATATCAAATAAAGTGCTACACCAAAATAATAATAAAAATAACTAAATAATGTTTAGAAAATTAAAATTCCTTTTTTAAAATAAAGAAGTTATTTTGGTATAACATACCATAAATACAAACGGATATAAAATACAAAAACATTAATAAAAAATATGATCATACCTTAAATACAGAAAATTGATATAAGATACCACAAAAACATTAATAAAATAAACTAACCATACCTTTGATACAAACTTAAACATAATAAAACAATACAACAACAAAAAATATCATTTCTCTTTCAATCGTTTTCGACAGTAGTAGATGGTGGGGGACCAAAGAAGAAGAAAAAAAAAGAAAAGAAGAGGGGTGGGGGTGAGTGGCATGTAACCGGTCGGTCACATGCCCTCCCTGCACATGCCACTCCCCATTTTTTTTTTACTTTTTTATCTATTCATTCCTATATTCATTTTTTCCTACACATTTCTTTTTGTATTTTTTTATTCATTTCTCTCTCTCTCTCTTAATTTTATTAATACATCAATTTTTTTTCTTATTCATTTAAGTTTTCATTTTTCTTATCACCTTCAAATATTATTTTCTTCCTCATTTCTTTTATCATTTTAGTACTTTTTATTTCACCCCGATTTGTTTTACTAAGCTCTCATCATTTACCATATACTTTTTTCTTTACTATTTTTCATCTTGGTTATATATTTCTAATTTGATTATGTATTTATCATTTTGTTCTCTTCCTCATTTTCCTTCCTCCTCATTCTGACTTAACTTTTTCACCTGCTTCCATAAGTTTTGTTCCTTTCTCTCCAATGCGTTTTTAAGTATCCGATTATATGGAACATCACAGTTTTTTTAAAGCAAAAAAGAACTGCCAAAGCAAACATATTTTTATTTAAGTACTTGATTATACGGAAAAACACATTTATTTTTCTCATTATCTAAATGATTTTTCCTTCCATAGATCATATTTCTATATGCATAACAGATCAAATATTGCTTAACATAATAATATTTCAACTATTACAATAATAATAAATCAATTAAAATTATCACACTACAAAATTGATAATCTAGTTAAATAATATTTTGCCCGGTTCCATCAACTTCTGCTTGAATAAGGTCGATCAGGAATCCCACAATATTCAACTTTGGTTGCTCTCGGTGGACAACATTCCTCCAACACTTCCCCACTTAAGAGTCTTCTTTCCCTAAATACTAAAGCAGGTTTTCAAGAAAAGGCTTATAAAGCATCTTCTTCTAGTGCCAGGAAAAAACTAAGTTCCTTTAACAATATAACCAATTTACTTTGTGACCATGTAACCATTGCTAATAGTAACTTTTGATCGCGTAACCACTACCCACTAGAAGCTCCATCTCCAATAGTGTTATATCGGGTATTTCGATAAGGGTTGGAGCGAAAAATGATATTATGTTTTACGAGTCGTTTATCTATAAGGGCGATGATGCACTCCCCACACGATAAATAAAATGTGTGCTACTTCAAACGCCACCATATCAACATGAACACAAACATACTTTAAAAACTAAACAATTTCTCCGTAAAACGCCACCATAAAAATAAATATCCTCCCTTCCTTCAACATAACACATTTATTTCTTTCAACATAACAACAAAAACCAAAAAAAAAAAATTAAAACCTTAACTTGTTAAATTGGCACAGGGGGTATATATAGTTGGTGGTGTCGCCACATTTTCTGTTGGCACTAGAGGAATTTTTTTTATTGATTTTAATGCCTCCACATGAAGAGGCGACACAAAAAAATTCAAAAAAAATTACTGGTGTCGTCATATTTGGAGTTGGCACAAGAGAAATTTTTTTTAATAGATTTTGGTGCCTTTACATGAAGAGATGATATTGAAAAATTTAAAAAAAATACTTGTGTCGCTACATCTAGAGTTGGCACCAAGAGAAACTTTTTATTTTACTGATTTTGGTAACTCTTGATGAAGAGGCGACACTGAAAAAGTAAAAAAGAAAAAATTACTGGTGATGCCACATTTGGAGTTGGGACCAAAAAGAATTTTTTTTTATATAGAATTTGGTGCATCCACATGAAGAGGCAACACCCAAAAAACTGAAATTGATGTCGCCACATCTAAAGCTGTCACTAGAATTAAAATTTCTTTTCCTTCTACTTCGAGAATACTCGTGAAAATACGAGTATTTCAAAAAACACATACGAGTGTCGTCTTAGAAAGTGGTGGCACAAAAAGATTATTTTTTTAAAGCTAATTATTAACTGAATGATTGGATGATGATTTGGTGAAATTTTAGGGTGGTGCCACATTGGGAAGTGGTGACACTAATTTGCGCTGTAGATTTCTAGTTATTCTCATAATTAATCTTAAAGTTGGGTCATTTTCATAATTTTTTTAAAATTAAAGGGTCACTTTTCTAAAAAAAGCTACAAGTGTCTTATAGGGATATAGTAAAGTATTTAAAAACTAAATATTTTAAAAAAAGAGACACATGATACTTTTATAGGATTGCTTGTGAAATAATAAAAAATATATTGCTAGTGTTTCAAATATTAACTTTTATTAAAACTCATGATTGAATTGGTATCACAAGTCAACTGGACGGTAACTCACAATTGATGACAACACTTTGATTGTAGTGCATTTAATATTGTTAATCCGATGTATTTATGTGTTTAAATTTCGTTTTACTCACAATTTAATCTAATTTTTTAATTTTAATATCGTACATATTTCATGTGTTATTATGATAATTAATTTGTTTCAAACCATTCATTTCATCACTTATTATATATTATTTTTAAACACACATATGTTTTAAGTTCGTGATTTCCACACACACATGCATGTGATAGGATTTCTACTAATCTATAATATATAAACAAACTGGGAAATTTTTTTGAATAGATAATAATTTATTAATATATTACTAAATACAAATTATTATGTGACAATAAAAATTAATATTAATTAAAATTTAATTCATTAAATATAATTGAATAAATTAAAAATAAATAAATAAATAAAACTTTTAGATAAATGATATATAAAAATTAAGGAGGGATCCTCTTATACCGATATAAAATTAAAGTAGTTTTACATATTTTCATATATATTTGTATCAAATATTATTTTAACAATCTAGTCGTCATATATTTATAATTTTATTAATATAGATTATGCATATCAAATTTGATGTAAATTAAGTTTTTTTTAACTATTTGTTTTACATAAAATATTTTCTACTGTTGAATAACTATCAACATATATAATATTTTATATCAATATGATAGAGATATCGGATCTGTTTGAAAATTTACATGCAGGAAAAATAGAATTATATCCAATAAATTCAAAGGTTAAATCGTTAAAATATTAATCTTACAAAAATATAGAAAAGGGTGTAAAACTAAAATAACAGTGCATGCCATTTTTACTTTTACATTTCTTTTTAAATAAATATAATAAACAATTATTATTTTAAATATAATATATTTTTAATTAAATATTTTATTAATGATTTTTCATTATTAAAATTACAATTATTATCACTTCATTAAACATTGGATCCGCGTTTAGTTAATTAATGTTATAAATGTATGCATTAACAAAGCATTTTTATTCAAGTTGCATTAAAAGAAATCAACTTTTAGTATTATTTTATAGATAATATTAAAATTTTTTTATCATATAAAACTTACATTTTTGCAAAATATTTTATTATTATGCTATTAATAATTAAAATTTCAAAAACATAAAATAATTAAATACATTAAACATAAATGATGATTAAATATAACTAGATGAATTTTAAATTTGTGATAATAGAATGTTGATAATGACAATGTATCGCAAAGAAAAGAAATAAAAGTAAAACAAATAAGTTTTACATGTATCGCAAAGAAAAAAAAAGAAAAGAAAAGAAAGAAAAGTAAAACAAATAGGTTTTACATGGAAAAACGATGGGCAAAGGAGAAGAAAATTTACTATTTCGAATTCGAATCATGCAAGAGGAGAGACAACTACGTCTATTTATAGGTTTGTAAAACTATATTTTAATCAAAATCAAATAAAAGTAATGCAGTAAGGTTAAAACATATTATTTTAATTAACATCAAATAGAGGTAGTATATTTCTATAGGGATTTCACTTGTGCAGCCTGTTCCGTACCGCGGAAGCCTCTGGCCAGTTACTACGCCAACCCAGTATCTTGCTTATTGGAAATATAAGATGAGCTGCAACCTCCGAACCTCTTGCCGTTTGTATTTTATTTTAACAAAAATTTGAATCAAATATCTTTAACAACAATAATAAGAATTCAATCTCATTTTTTCCTCTATAAAATACCATCAACTTATTCATCAATCATTTATTTGATTTCAATTTCTTAATAGATATTTTTATACTTTTATATTTTTCAGTAAATATTATAAATCAGTATTAATAAAATGTTTGAACTAAAAGCTAAAAATAATTAAAAATTAAAAATATAATAGATTAAAAATTACTTTAGGTATAATTTATATCATTAAAAAAATTTTAAAAAAAATCTTCATCAAATAAAAATTTTATTGAGTATAAAGTTTAACCCAACGTATTTACACCTTGAATGTTTGTGAACTATTATTACTATTATGGACATCAGAAATATAATGGTTAAAATGTATATAGTTTTTTATTTTCATATTTTATAAAATATTATTAATATAATTTTTAAAGTAAAAAAAATATTCTTAAATTTTTTTATTAATGATACTAATTAAACAACATACTAAAAATTAATTTAGTTGATATTGTTGTCAGGGGTGAAGCTAAAATAATTTTTTATGGTCTATATATTTATAATTTTTAAAGGATTAAATCAAATTTTTATAATTTTAAAGGGGCTAAATATAATTTTACCTTTACTAATTTAAAATTTTTAAAAAAATTTAAGGGCCTAAATAGTAATTTTAATTTGGGGGCTAGGACCCATGCCAGCCCCCCTAGATTCGTCTCTGATTGTTGTTATTGCAATAATTAGATGGATGTAGATTTGATCGCTCTTAAGTATATTTTTTCCCTTAAGTTTATTTATACTATTATTTAAAATTTTGATTGATCTCAGTTGTGAAATTACTAAAATCCCAATATTTTTATTAAAAACAAATATAAAATTAAGGGTTTTTTTTATCTTTCTATAAACAATTTAGAAAAATACATGCCAAGCCCTAAAAAATTTTATTCCCTCAATTTTATCACTTTAACTAAAGTCATATTTACTTTTTATATCATTTTTTATTATAAATTTATTACATAAAATTTTTTCGCTCATATCATGAGTATCTCATAATCAAATTATTATAAAGTGTGATATAAATTTTAATGCTAAAATAATATTAATTGAATATAGTGTTATTTAATTCAATGACACCAACTCAATCGAGAATAAAATTATTTAAAGATTTTTAAAGTAATGAAATATACTGACATTATAAATACAATCCATATAATTTATTACATATAATTTTCAAAAATATAATTCTTTATCCATATTTTTTCAACCAGTCTCATAGTGAGTAATCTGGTCAATACCTGATATAAAATTCTTAATTAAATTAGTGACACTAACAGGAGTAATGCTAACTTGAATTATTTTTTTTTATAAAATATTAGTTAATATAGTTTAATTTCCTATACACAACACATCACAAACTTGTATAGAAGAAATGTAATTTATTATGTTATGAATGCTTTGGTGGTGGTGACCACTGACCAGGTGATTCCACACATTTATTTATTTTAAGCATGAGGTCATTCAATTATTGTAATGGCCACATTTTTTAGTTAAAGTTTTTAAAGTACCTATCCTTTTCCTTTAAAAATGAAGTTTTAATCCTATGCTATGGTCCTAAATTGCATTGTTTCTCACCCAGTCATTACTATATATATATATATGTTTTTCTTTTTTTCCCAAGGAGAGTGGCAGGGAGCATCTAATTTTCCAATATGAGATAACAACGTAGTTCTTTTTCCACTACAGACTAATTCACTTTTTTTAATCTATCATTAATATACATTTTTTATTTTTTACTCACGTAATTGTCATGCGTGATCTTCTTCTTTTTTTGTGTTTTGTATTAATTTAATTTTATATTATATTTACTTGAATTTGTATTTATAATTATGTTAAATCTCATAGTTAAGAGCGTTTATTGCTCTAGGTATGACTTAATTTCGAGTTACGCTAATCGTATTGGTTATTTAGACTTTTTCCTATTATTATAATTAAAAAAATAAAGTTCAATATTTAAAAATAAACATTGTAGAACCCCAATTATATATATATATTTCATCATTAATTGCCATAATAACTATTATTGTAAAATATTTTTTTGCCACGTCATATTGATATAATATTAATTATAAGATAAATAAAAAAGAATAGTTGTGAAACACTTGTAGCTTTGCCATATGTCTTTTAAACACACGCTTTCAAATCCTTATTGGTTTTGCATAAAGTGATGACACTAACTTTGAAAGCTAAGTTCATATGTAGTTGGAATCCTTTAATTGCATCACTATTTAGTATCAAAACACACTAAATTTTGAAAAGAAAATGTTAAAATTATATGAAAAATAAAGTTATTTTTTGGTGGATATTTATTTAAAGAAAAAAATAACTATTCCTTTAGTACCTAAACTTGGCATTTTTTCTTTTAATTTGGTTCCTAAGCTTTTTTTTTAAGTTCAAATTGGTACCTAAATTTATTAAATATTGTACAAATTAGGAAAAATATTGTTAGTATTAGAGGAAATTCGTGTTAAAAAATGGGTATTAAACTATGCTTAACGAATTAATATTAAACAAGAAGAAATATTTTTAAAACCCCTTTAATTAATAAAATAACTAAATAAATAAATATAAAAAATTATCATATCAACTATCACATGTCGTTTATACATTTATCATTTTTGTTACCTCATAAAAAAATATTTTTAGTATATTGGGGTAATTTGTAAAACATTTGACAAGTACCAAATCGAACAAAAAAAAAAGATTAGGTACCAAATTAAGAAAAAAGTCAAGTTCAATTAATAAATTGAATCCTCAAAAAGATTAAGTACCAACTTAAGAAAAAGTATCAATTCTAAGTGCCAAATTAGAAAAAAGTATCAAATTTAAATATCAAATTAGACCCAAAACAAATTTAAGTACCAAATTTAAAAAAATCTAAAAATTTAGATACCAAATATTATATTAAACCTTCTACTTTCTAATAACAAAAACACTATATCATTAGCAATTTATCAAATGCATAGTGATTTTTCTACTTTCTAGGTAATTTCCTAGAAAATTCAGTCAATAAAGAACAAAACATTTTCATATTTTTTTTAAAGGTTAAGACAAAATAAATACAAATAAAAATAAAATCAGTAAAAAGCATATATCTCCAATTCCATTGATCAGAATTTATCTCAAATAATGGTAGATCCTGTTTTTTCTTTTGGAAGGTTTGATAGAGAGGGAAAAGGATGCTTCCCACCACTTCCCATATTATCTTTTCCTAGTTTAGGGTAGTTTTGGATAGGTACGTAATTGGGTGCGGTGTATTTAGCTTACTTTTGTCTCACGCTACAATATTTAATTTTACTGTCATCGTTATTTTTATACTAACAGCAAGTAAACGTATTACCCATCCAAACCCATCCTTAAACTTAATTATGGTCAATCTCTATTGGAATTCCATTTTAATCTCTTTATTAACAATTGCTTTAGATGAGTCTTTGTATGTTAAATATTTATCGTTACAATTTTTTGTTAAGTTATAATTTAGATAAAATATATCATACCCAACTGATTTACTCATGACTCAACCCGATTCATAAAAAACCCAACCATCCCCTCTCCGCCCAAAAAAATCTATGTATTTTTTGTATTTTTTTAACTATCTTATGGTTGAAAAATACAAACTTCACGAGTATAAGTTTTTTTTTTTGGGGGGGGAGAAGGGATGCTTGGATTTTTCTATGGGTTGCATTGGGTCATGGGTAAATTAGTTGGCTATGATATATTTTGTTCAAACTTTTAGTAATTTAACAGTAAATTGTAATGGGTGTCGTGATTTTCCATAACATTATCCTATAAATAAATTATTGAATCTAAAATAATCATGTAAAATAGCTTAGATTAAAAAAATAAAAATTACTAACAAGTAGTTGAGTGCAATGGTAAGACACATTGCACCCCTAAGGGAAGGACCCAATTTCAAACCTTAGAGACGACAATGTTGAGAGGGGAAGCCACAAATACTGAACATGAACTGTAAAACAAATATGAAGTATATAAAAAAAACAAAAATAAAAATTTTGATATTAAGTTACCTTGTCGTCTTTGGCATGTCTTTACTTTTATTATTAGGTTTAGTGGACGTGCATGGAAGTTGCCTAGCTCTTTCAAACAAATTTTCCTCTATTTCCAACCTTAAAATATCTATTTTATTGGATTAACTTTTTTCATTTTCTTTTTTACTCCCGCAAATTTATGTCTTAATTTTTAATAAGGTAAATTATAAAAATAGTCATTTATGTATGGTTTAAATTAAGTTTTGGTCATTAAACTTTAATTTGTTATGTTTTTGTCACTAACGTTATTGATTTGTAACATTTTGGTCACTGTGCTGTTATTCGATGTTAGTAGTGTAACAGAAACCTGACGTGACATAAATTATGTTGTTAAATGTAGATGTGTCATTTGTGTCATCACCATAGAATTTAAATACCTTTTTAAAAAAAAATTCCTTTTTTTACTTCATTTCCTTATTTCCTTTTTTTTTCGTATTTTTTTCCATTTTTCTCACTGTTCTTTTGTCTCTCCCAACTCATCCTCTTTGAAGCACATTTTTTCTCCCAAGCTTCATCCATGCTTTTTAATTGATATGATTCAAAGAGTTAATTAAATATAAATTTAAAAAATAAATCTCATTTTTTTTCTTAAAGCTATAGAAAAACAAAGAAAATTTAATAAGTTTCTCATCATCTATCAAACCAAACAAGAGAAAAACAAAATAATGAAAGATTAATCATATCAATAATCACAAACCCAACTTGAATTTGCAATGAAATTCCCCAATATCTAATACTAGTAACCTCTCAAATAATGTCACCTTCACCACTTACTCCCAACTCATTCACGGCACCCCAACAACATCATTCACTTATAAAATAAACCTATATTCAAATCAACCAAAAACCCAAACAAACAATAATCAATAAGCACAAAATAAAACCATATTGAACCAAATATCAAACTTCTAACAAAGAAAAATGTGTCAAAAATAGAAGATAATGTCAAAGCAAAAAAAAGGGGGTCAAATTTGGGTCAATAGGTTGGAGGTACTCCGACGACTTGCTTGCCGATCTTGATGGTCAAGAAAGAAGTATTGGCGAGAAGGAGTACATAAAAAAAATTGAGTCGATCTAATGATAGATGATGCAGATTCGAGCTTAGGTAGTCCAAAAGTTAAGTTTTATATCTAAGGATTTTTAGTGGGTTTTGAAGAAAAATAATTGGAGATTTGTAGAGAGGCAATCGAGGGAGCAATTCAACCCATCTTTTTCGGAGGAAATGTCAGTGACGACATTGAATTAGGCAACCAATGATCGTGAATGAAGCGTTGAGAGAGGGAAAGTGTTTTAGAGAAGGTGAGTTGGGAGAACAATGATGGGAAGAAGAAAAATAAGAAAGAAGATGGAGAAATAAAGAAAAAGGAAATAAAATAAACAAGTTAATTTAAAAAAAAAACATGTTTAAATTATGTGGTGATGACGTGGATGACACGCCAATATTTGAAGGCACAATTTGTGCCACGTCAGACTTTTGTTACACCATTAACACCGAAAAACGGCATAGTGACCCAAATGTTACAAATCGATAACGTTAGTGACCAAAACGTAACAAATTAAAGTTTAATGACCAAAATGCAATTTAAACCATACATAAGTGATTATTTTTATAGTTTACCCTTTTTAATAAAAATTTTCTAATCCAAAACAACTCAAACTTGAATAAACATGAATAAATAACTTGAAATGGCATAAAAACCACTTTTATTGGCATTTATAACCTCATAACATAAGGGTTTCAACCTCAACATGGATTGGTAAAATAAATAGTAGTAAAGAGAAGTAGGGTCGATACTAGGATTCCTAATATCGTTTTTTGCGTGACTAGATTCTATAGTCATGGCAACTGCTGTGCCCACGACTTGTAACATGCTGCGTTGAAAATAAAACAAATGGGGTTTTGGTTGATTAGGAATAAAAATATAGAAATAAATAGAACAAAATAATAGTTGAATTATAAATGCAAAATAAAATTAAATAACCGAAATTAAATTAGATATATCAAATATGCGATTTTTTAGCCTTAGACTCGGTATATTCTAGACTTTAATCGATCCTTAAAAGTGAATTTTTCCTTGCAAACGGTAAACTAGTTATAGCAATTAAGGATGCCTTAACCGCCAACTCTTCCTTGTGTAGTTGATTCCGATACACCTTGCAAACCAACCCTTACTAACTATCTAACCGCTAACATGCATCCTCAATTTAAGATCTCATTAGCCTTGTGATCTATAAGAGCCCAACTCGAATTAACGGTCTTAATCGTGTGGGTCATTTAAATCCGATCACTATCTCCATTGACGGAATCCAACTTTTTTTTCCCACTTGGACACACCAATTTGTTTGCATGAACCCGAATCTGGCAGACGACTGTATCATTTTTTCAATTGTACGCCAAATAACTCCAACCCAATACGCGCTTTTTGCTTTGAAATTGAATTAACTTTAAAGGACAATTGTAACTATCCCATATTCTGGAGATATAATGAATACCGTGTTGTAAAGTTTTAACGTAGGTTCATTTCTCACAATTCTCGATCAGAATGATAACCAACCTAAAGTTAAATAGAAATTAGTTGAGCAGGAAATTAATCACACTTGATTGGATTATAATAGTGGATTTTAATTAATGATAATAGGTGAAGAAGGGAGGGGACTAAAAGGGTAATTGAACCAAAATATAAAAAGAGAAAAAAATGACAAAATGATCAAATGCTACTGACATAAGAATGCGCTAATTGCCTTTTAAATTCAAGTTTGTCCTTGTTACAGGCTAATTTTGACCCACATTAACTACAACCAAACAACCCAAATTAAATCCTTAAACCCAATAATATCCTAAACACCTAACATACAATCCATCAGCCCACATCCATTAAAATTAAAATCCTTACAAATAAACCTTAAAACCCAAACCCATTTCCATACCCAACTAGCAGCCCAAAATTTAGCCCAACAAACAGACGCAAATTCCACCTACTATCAAACCCTAGCCCATCCCAATCAAATCAGCAACCAAACCCTAGGTGCGCCGCACCTAGGGTCTTCAGCCTTTTGACTTTCAGCCACCCTAACCCGCAACTTGCCTCTGCCCACCGCCACTGCATTGCCGTCATGCTGGTCACGTCGACCGCCCTTGTTGACTCAGCACCTGCAAAGCATTAAAACAAGAAAAGACAGAGAGAAAGAAAGAAACAGTTTGTAATATGGCTATAAAAGCCAAATCGAATATTGAAAACAAGAACGACAAGTTCATGAAATAAAAATCATATACTCAAACAACAAAAACAGTCCCAAAAATACAAAAGTAATAGCAAGCATTCGAAGAAGAAAACAAAGCAAACGGGCTAAAGGGTATTTTTTTTTATTTCGCATACATATACATACATATTTCTTTTATTTTCCTATTTATATACACATAAAATATACATGTTATTAAATTAAAACAAAAAACAAAAAAATACACCTTTTTTTAAAATTTTTGGCCACCGTGCACGGTGGCCGGCGACGGCGCCGGCGGCGCATCACGGCGGTCCGTTCGCCGGATTTTGGCTCGAGCCAGAGAGAAATGAGAGAGAGGGAGAGAGGTTTTGAAAAAAGAAAAAAAATGAATTTTTGAAGAAACTTGGGCTATTTATAGCATCCAAAACGACGTCGTTTAGGACTTAAGCCCCAGTACCAAAACGACGTTGTCTTGAGCCGACCCGCGGGACCCGATCCGCTCCAAACTCAAGATCCACGTGTTTTTACTTAAGGGTCTAATTGCGCAAATGGCCCTTCCGCCTTTTTATGTTTTCGCAATTGAGTTTTTAATATTTCTAAATTTGGCCCCGAAATTTGTTGCGCTTTGTGATCTGGCTCTCTGCCATGCGTTGCGTTTTAGGATGAGAGAATATTGCGCTTTTGGTCCCCCCAGGTTACGCGCATATCGCTTTTTAGTCATTTTCTCTTTGTTTCTTTTTAAAATTGCCCCAAAACTTCGTTTTTGTTCCGAATTTAGTCTTTTTTTAGATTTAAGTTGATTTTTATATTATCTTTGCTATTTATTTTATTTTAAATATTATTTATATTATTCTTATAACTTTTAGTATTAAATTTCTTATTATTACTATTATTTTTATTCCTTTTACTACCTATTATCAATATATTATTACTATAGCTACTATTATTATATTATTATCATCATCATCATTATTATTATTATTATTATTATTATTATTATTACTATTATTACACTTATATGTATATATATTTATATGTAAAGTTATCAATGGTTATTTTAATATTATCATCATTTTAATATTATTATGTATTTATTTTTAATATATATGTATATATTTATGTAGTATTATTAATAGTTGTTTTTAATATTATTATTATTTGTAATATGTATATATTATATATATATTTAATACTATGTATATACTTCTAATATTATATTGTGTAATTTTTTTTAATACTAGCATTATATGTTTTATATATATATATATGTTCACTACTATTTCATATTTGCATTATTTCTATTATTATTACGTTTAATATCATATGTATTGTTAGTGTTTTATATATTAGTTACTTCGAATATTCTTAACTTTTTATTATTATTTGCCTGTTCAGAATTTCGCATATTAGATTGCATCTTATTTCAACATCTATATTAGTTTTCTTTTTCTTTTTATTTTTATTTAAAAATATTTTCATTCATTTTTTTAATTTCAATAAATAAAGTAACGTGCCGATTTAACATTAAGTCATCGATTTCATCGCTATGTTGGGTGAATATCAACGGTTCGTGTTAAAAACGGAACGCCCTTCTCAAAAACCAAAAACTTGAAATTTCTCGTGTTTTGGTCGGATCATGATTAAATGTTACATTGAACTCGCATTTTTGAAAATTAAGACAACACATGTTTAACGAGATATCAATTTTGGGCGTCGCGAGGGTGCTAATACCTTCCTCGTGCGTAACCGACTCCCGAACCCTATTTTTTCTTTGGCTTTTGACGTAGACCTAAACTCGGCCTTCTTTTTGTTTAAAAAATAAATTTTCTTTTAAAAAAAAAGAGGATTTATTAGGTGTCCGATCACACCTAGGAAAAGGGATCGGTGGTGACTCCCTTTTTTTAATAAAATCGAAAATCGGTTTTCAAATTTTCAATAAATCGCCTCAATTAGCGGCCAAGCAAAATTTTTACGTCGCTACAATCCTAATGCCACAATTACAAGCCTTTATATATAACTCTCAAAGAACCAATTTCATATGATTTACACTAAGAATCATGCTTAACAACCAACCATTAGATCAGATTTTTCTAAATATAGAAATTTTCAAAGTAAAAAGTTTGATATTTTTATCAACCCAAAAATAATTTTGCAATTCTCAATTTAGCCCGATTTTTGCTTCTTCTTTTTTTTTTAACTTCGACATTCCAATTGCGTCCTTGATAAAATTTAAGTAAGAAATCATGAGCTTAGTAGGATTTTGTTAAAAGAGTGACCAAAACTAGGTACATTAAACATAAAAGTTTAACTTGCTATCAAATTCTCCCCTGCTTAGCTGATGTTTGTCCTCAAGCCTAGCATTTCCATATTAGAAACATTCAATAATTTTTCCCAAAATCAAGTCTCATTCAACAGTCATGCGCAATGCAAACAATTTAGGTGTAGCATGAATAAGAATTTACTCA
Source organism: Gossypium hirsutum (assembly GCF_007990345.1). NCBI lineage: Eukaryota > Viridiplantae > Streptophyta > Magnoliopsida > Malvales > Malvaceae > Gossypium > Gossypium hirsutum. Next base: position 10,720,131 of record NC_053432.1, read on the forward strand.
GTTTAACCAACAAGTGTTTTATAAAATTCTAAAAATATGCAAAATCAACCATTTCACTAAATTGAAGCTCAATTAAACTTACAAGGAAATTGTTCTCGACCAAATTATTCAACAAGATTAGGACATAGACAACCCAAGCACCTCACCCCAATTGCTCAATTTGATACGTCTCCAAACGGATTATTTTTCCCTACTCATGGTAACTCGGATAGTAAAGTGTTTGCAAGTTTCGATTCGTCACTCGGATCTTTTGACATGATGTGAGATGACAACCTAAAAACCTCATCCCCGTTACTCAATTTGGTAACATTTCTGAAATCTTCACTCATAACTAAGCCATTTGTGGAATAGTATATATATATGTTTTATTAACATAAAATAAAATGACTAAAACGGGATACGAGTAATTTTATTAAGCAAGTTTAAAGAACTAACCTTTTTCATGGGATGTTGATTTTAACCACAATATTTCCAATTCTACAAAACACTTGTCAATCAAACTAAGCAATGAGAAATTATTCATGAATCACCCAACCATTTGAATTAACTAAGCATAGGAATTAAAGGCTCAATTTCAAACAAATTAAGGAATAATCTCAGTATAAGAATTAACACATGCAATGAAGAGCAAATAATGTTATGGTATGTCTTACAGTTATATTGTGTAATTGACTGTAGTTGCTCTAGCAACGAATGTGGCATCCTGTAGCTTGGACTCGGAGATCAGGTCGAGTGAGGGGTGTTACAGTAACTCTTGATACTATATCTTTTATTATAATTTATAATATAATAATAGTTATATTTATATACATGAATTAATAGTTTAAGTCATAGCTATATACTATATTATGTAATAGTATACCATCTATTCTAGTTAGCAGTTAAAACCAACTTAACCGACCAAATCGAGCCAATTTAAGCAAATCAATTGGTAAATTCAGTTTTGATTTTGGACCAATTAATAGTTATATATAGGTTAAAATATGTCATCAGTCCATGTACTCTTTCCAAATTTGTAATTAGTTCCTATTATTTTCAGGAATTTAGTCCATCTACTTTTCAGAGTTCAAAATTTAAGTCCAATTGTTAACACCGTTAAAATTTTTTGTTAAATTTGTTGGTGTAACTAAAAAATTATGCTGTTATGAGCTTAAATTTAACAAAATAATTTTAACAGTGTTAACAATTGAACTTGAATTTTGAAATTTGAAAAGCAAAGGGACCAAATTCCTATAAATAAAAATACAAGACTAAATTCCAAATTTAAGAAGAGTATAGGCCATTTTAATCTTATATATGTATTCATAGTTTTAAAATATATTATTATATTATGTAATATCGTATCACATTGTAATAATGGTACATAATATATTAATTTATTGATAATTAGGTGAGGGAATGGAGTTGTTCAGGATTGAACTCAAGCTCTCATGCCTATAACATAATACTTTTGCTATTGGGCTAAGAAATTGTTGACACATAATATATTAATTATACTAAGCAAAAACCTAAATAATATACCCGTTATTATGCAAACAAAAAATAAATAAATTATATCCCAAATCTCAAGTAAAAAAAAACAAATACCAAAATACGATTTATAAAAGTTAAAATCCAGTTCAAAATCTAATTTAATTTAATAAAAACAATATTTTTAAGATATATTTTTATGTATTACTAGTTATGACATATATTGTAAAATATAAAATCACATATAACTATTGATATGTGTTAATATATTATGTAATATTATATATATAATTGATAATTAATAAAATGTAATCAATAAATTCCACATGTATTGTAATTGTATTGGTATGAATTTATAAAATTTTGAATATTTTTTATTAATATATAATGGTTTGGGTATTTATGGTTTTATGTAGACAATTTTATTTGGATTTGTGATTTCAACTTAAAATTAAGTTATTATTAGGTTAAATTTTAAAATTGTAATTGGTTGTTTTTATATTATATAAGGGCTAAGTTAAGTTGAATTCTTCTATCTGAAATTTTAAAATTAAGTTAGAATTTGTTTAATTTTGGTTTTAATTAATTTAAAATTAATTAAAATTCTGAAATTTTGGTATGAGATGGGTGGATGTTTGGTTTTTGAAAAAATTAATAAAAAGAAATTATTTTCAGGCCCAAAGCCCATCTTATGTTGCAGCTTGGTTTCAATCGCCAGTGTGAACGAAAAAAAGGGAAAGACCAAATTTTTCATCCACTCGGTTTCAATACAAAACATTTACATGGAAAACAGACTGCGAATTTATTTTTTTACAAAGAAAATAAAATAAAAATCAAACAGTGCTAAGCTAATAGACGAATAGCGAATAAATCATAATCAATAATATATATATTCAACAGAAAACAACAAAATGGAGGTAAATCAACGGTCAAGAATATATAAAAATACCGAAAAAGAAAAAAAATCATGATTAAAAGTTTTCATGGGCTGGTTCGGGTCCGGTTTCAAAAAAAAAAATTCAAGCTTAGACTTGTTCGGCCTACCCAAAAAGTTCATTTTACTATTCAAAAAAATAATATTTTATGTACTTTTTATTATTAAATTAAAATCTTAAAAGATATTTTTATTATTTAAATTGAACCGGCTGGCCTGAAGTGCGAAAATCCTTATTCAAGCCCAGCCCTAGTCGAATCAAGCCTACTGGGCCAATAGGCTACTCGACCTTTGGACAAGTCTAATCATGATCTGAGTATGTGGGGCCAATTTTTAGCCCAAGAATATCTTGGACTTAACCTTTTAAAAAGCCCATTTGATAAGCCTAAAATATCCTATAACTTGAGGCCCAACTTTGGATAGGATCTGGGATCCTTGGCATTGAGCAAGATTATCAAGATCTTGAATCTTAGTTTCGAGAAAATCTAGAAACCAAATATTGGTTTAAAATGGACATACACATTTTAAGTTTAAAGAAAATCATGATCTCAATTCTTGGAAATCTTGGTTTAAGAATGAATTTCTTAAAGTCATCTATGAGCTTAATGGAGTTAAGAACTTGAAGAAAACAAGCTCCAACAATCTATATAACCTTTCGTGGAGTTTTGGCCCAATTTGAGCAAATTTAAATGTTATTAGGCTTAGTTATGCTTTATTTTGGCTTAATCTATTTTTAGCCCATTTGAACAATTTATTAAGCTCAATTATGTTATTTATTAAACATTCTATAAAAGATTGGCTGAATTTCCCCTATTAGTGAAGTTTTATACTTAGTTTTTGTCAGTCATTAAGTATTAAGGCTAAGCACATAGCTCACCTTGTGGATGCTGCCCATAGGATTATTAAACTCTTATCCATTTAGAAAAACTTCGTTTTACCCTAGTTTTTTTGCCTATATAAAGCAACCATGCCCCTTATTGTTTTTACACCATTCACTTTTTATTCTTTGATTAATAAAACTCTTAGAGTATTTCTTTGCAATATTCTTTTCTTATGATTTCTTAGAAGTGCTTTCAATTTGATTTTTCTTTAAGAATCGTGTTGCTTATTCTTCAGACTTTGATTTGCCAAGAACTTCTTCTTGGAGGGTTGGTTGGAGCTTTTGGTGGAGTTTGTTGAAGTGTTTCTTCGAAGGGTTCCATCAGACATCGCCTTTTTGTTGGATTTGGTGCCCTAAGTGTAGTATATTCGTTTGTATACTTGTAATTTTTTCGAACAGATTGGTTTAATAATTATTCATGAATCACATTAATACCCTTTATATATTATCCTCAATTATTTTTGCATGCAAAGCAAAATTGGAGCAAATATTAGCTCACTGGTTATCTAATGTTTAATTAATACTAAGTGGTATTACGTTGTTAGATCGTTATACAGAAATACAACTTATATTAGTAGATGAGCCTAAACATGTCCTTAGTCTAATCTAAAATGAGCAAATCGATTGAAAGACTAATATGTCATCTATCAAGTCCAGTTGGGGAAATACTGTCTTGGGCATCGGAGCGGATGACTCCTAGAAGATAGAGACATAGATGTCACTGACTAGGTTGATAGTACATCGGACAGGACCTAAGTAGAATTTATCTTGATCCGTTTATGGATTTATTCACTTGTGATGTTCATAGTGTGTCATACCTTAATCTTGAGTGGATGATGGACTATGTATGTGTGACTCATATACTTTGACATAAGTAAAAGCCTGAGTTCAAATAGATAAGGAATCAAAAGTTGGTGCGTTGCGTACACGACTTTTATAGTATGTAACACCATTCACAATAGTGGAATTCCTAACCCAAGAAATGGGTAAATGATATCCTCTCATTGACAGTACATGATAGATGAAAAGTAAATGTGGCCACAAGTCGTTTGTCTTTATGATGAATGACTTAATTACTATTTGATAGTAATTGACTTTTCATGAAGGAAGATGTAATGGTTACCATGAGATAAAATATGATCATATTGGGAGAATGGATTTATCCCAAAGAGATTAAGGATATGCTATAAGGGTAACACACTTATGACAATGTCATTGAATGAACATTGATCTAGTAGCTTTTGTAATGCTATGTTATTAGGGAGAACTCATTCACGACACTACAGTGGAATGACTTCGTGACTAAATGAGTTTATAATTAATAGGTGAAAAGCTAGAACTTAATTATAAATTATTTGAGCCCTAAGTACATATGTCCAATTGGTCTCTCTGCTAGCTCGTTGAAACAAGAAATGAATTGCATGTTGAATCAAATAAACATAAATTGATAGAAATGATATAGTTGGAGAAATATGTTACATTTGGAAATGAATGTGGTTTCTCACTAAGTATGCAAATGACTTGAAAGTTAATTTAAGTTTTTCGAATTCTTATTTAAGTAAATAATTGAAGTTCAAAAATATAATTAAATTAATTGGTCATTGTGAATCAGTTGAATGTAGAAATTATATATATTTTCTCATGGATTCTTTTTACGATAAAGTTGTCATGACTTAAACGAAATTACTGTTAGGTTGAAAGAATTATTTAATGGGAAAATTAATTTAATAAATAATATCTATTTTGGAAAATAGAAAAACATGTACTATGTAATGACTTGATTTTCAGTGGTACCAAAAAATGCGCATTTCGAAATCCCATTTCCGTAAACTGAGCTCCTAATTATTAAATATTAATATTTTTGAAGATTTTATAATAATAAATTAAAGTTTGGTCTGGTAATTTTGTCAAACTAATAGTTAATTAAGGTCCAATGACTAAATTGTAAAAGTCCAATTACTATAAAGTTTTAACTGTTAAAAAGCTCCAGGACTTAAATGGTAATTAGCTAGAGGTTCAAAATGGTAATTAAATTATTTCAGTATAAAAATTGGTCAATAATGATGGAAGATTCCACTAATGTTGACTAAAACTGGATTAAGCTAATTAAAACATGGTTAAGTTAATTAATTTAGGTAATTAAGAATTTAATCATAGTATATAAGGCTTAAGTTAGTGGAATTTCTCATCTTCTCCATCTCTCCCAACTGTACCAACCTTGAAACTAAAGAAGAAAACCACTTGAAAGCTTTTTACATTACTATTTGGTATGTGTTTTCAAGTCTATTTCTTGTAATTTCTATAGATTTGAGGTCATAGGAGCTTGATTTAGAGAAGCTTGATTTAGCTAGCCTATGTACCAATTTGTAAAACTGTTAAAGTTTTTGAAATATGCCATTGTTGATTTTTTGATGAATTAGGCTTGATAGATTTTAAGCTTAGAATAAGAAAAAGACTAGATTGTAAAGTTAATTTAGCTTATTGCTAACTTTGTTACATTAGGGACCAAATTGAATAAATGTAATTTTTTTATGAAATTATGTTATAAATATAAAATTTAAGGTCCTTAGTGAGAATATTTGAAATTGAATTTAATCCGATGCTAGGAATTGAAGGTTATAACTATCCCAGTTTAGGGACTAAATTGAATAAATTATAAATTTTAGGGATATTAAAAAATCAAATTATATAGGTTCATACATATCATAGTATAGAACAAAAATACTTGGTATTAATTGATGATACAAATAATTGTTTAGATCAAGAATTGGAGTGAAGTGAAATTGATCGGGGAAAAGCTAACATTGCATATTAGTCCCTACAATATTCATTTTGCTTATTTTGATCAGGTAAGTTTATATTAAATATGCCTTAAGTTGGTTTCCAAATAGATTAGTTAACTATGTCTTAATGATGAAGGTATGTTTTAGTTTCCATTTGAACTCACTAAGCATTTTAAATGCTTACCTTAGTTGTTTACTTCCTTGTAGATTTGTACCTTGCGAAACTGCAAAGTTGGATCAACTAGGAAGCACACATTATTTAAAGAAAGTATTTATATGTTCATTTTGAATCTAGATTATGTGGTAGGTACATATGGGTCCTAGTATGCTTATGGTTATTTTGAAGTGGATGACATTATGTAATTGTGGTGAAGTTTAATATTGGATGTATCTTTTGGTATATAAATTGATAGTACACATTTTGGTTAAGTTTGATAATGTATGAATGATGGATTTACATTTGAATGGCTTGGTATGTTAAACTATCATTTAGGCCATTTGAATTGAGCAAGCTAAATAATGTTGTAGAAATGGTAAGGTTTATGATAAGTATGTTGTGTAATTTAGTATATGTTTTGATTTATTCATGTCAATCTCTTGAATTTGATGGTTTTCAATTGGTAAGATGATTGTGTTGAGTTGGAAATTGAAGGCATTTTGGTAGGAATAGATGGAATGGTCATGTATATAGCTAACTGTGAATAATTAGTTTGTAAGGTTTTGAATGGTTGATTGATTAGTTTGATTGATTAGTTTATACATGAGTTGGTTGTTATTAGTGAATTTATGCTTTTAATCGATATCATGTTAAAATATGATAATTAATATGTAAAAGATAAAGAACAATGGAAATATGAAATTTTCACTTTGGGAACTGTTATATGAAATGGATATGTTTATAATGTCTAAAGAAATGTGAAAATGAGTAAGTATTTGTAAAGAACCTATGGTGTCTACATATGGAAATGAACGTGCTCAAAAGGCCTTTATTTATATGGATTTGAACATGAATATGTGAAAACACTTAAGGTGCCCCTTATATGATATGTGTACATGCATGTGTTAATGGCCTTGATGGATTTTTTTTAATTATAATTGTAAATTTCCCTAGTAAACTTAGTGAATGTTAGAATATGGTTGGCATGCCAATTAGGGGCTATAGCATGTTGAAGTCCTATTGGAGATTTTGCACTTACGTGCGATTTATATTGCCTTTGGGCCTTGCATTTATGTGCATCTTTGTGTAGGGTAGTTTATGCTCTTATGAGCATTTTTGAGCAATGGAGGGAAGTTTGCACTCTCTTACAATTTAGCATTTCGGTGCTCTTTGGTGTGGTGGAGTCCCGTGTATCCGAGTTGGTTTTACTAGAGTTTACTATAGGAAAAAATGAATTAAATGTTGGTAATAATCTTTATATGTGGCTATAAATGGATAAAAGAAAGACTAGTATCATAAACTAAATGTCTAGTAACTAAAAGATATGAAAACAAAGTAAATGTATTGGTAAGTAAAAGAGAATTTCAAATGATAACAAGCTTAAAAAGTGTATAGCCTAATGAGCTTACCTTAAACGACATTAAAGAAATTGATGATTTAAGCATATTAAGTTCAAAGAAATGAAAATGATGTATATGAAATCATATAAAGATTAACGAATGCAAATGGGAAATGGGAAAGAACATGTCAAGATACCATGGACTCTACTTAAGAGTCTAGAATATGTGTTTTCATTAAATGAATTCGTTAACAAGTTGTTAAAGTGTAAGTTGAGCCCTTACACTTTGGTAGATCAAAATGAAACAATGAATAGTACTGAAAAGTGGCTTGAATGAAACTAGCATGAAATCCATAGGAGGGGCTCATCTCTTATAAGGACTAAGATAATCTCTTATAAGGACTAAGATAAGTAAGTTTATCCTTGGCTACTTATTTAGTTTTTTAAGCTCACACATTATTTTTTAAAATGCATATGTTTGAACTTATCAAGAAGTCGTGGTGTTGGCTTGGGAGCACCACATTATCCATCGAGCTTTTAAGATTGTAATTTAAATGTTTAAATACCATTTGTATTGAATTATTGTCATGTATGCAAAGACTTGGATTAATTGAGCAATTGTAAAGTTAAATGATGAACTTGAGCCTCTTTTGCATTTCTCTTAAACAGATGTGTATCTTTTTGTTTTGGATGTGTTACTTAAATGACTTTAAGTTTTATTTATAATGATAGGATTTATGTTGGAATGATATGGCGATGTTTGGGATATGTTTTAGAGTGATTATAAGTGTTTTGGGCATAATCAGTGACTCACGTCGCAACCACGTAGTTGTGACGTTGTGACCTTGGTGCTCGACGTCACGACTTCACATTCATCATGTCGTGACTTCATTACTCAGTTAATCTCATTGCAACGTCATAATTTCCTTGAGCAACATCATTTTAAAGCCTTTAAAATGTTTTTTTAATTTATTTTATGATTTTATTTAAATTATTTAAAGTTTTAGATTATGGTAAAATTAATACTTTCTTCACTCTGAACGACCTTGTTTTAGGCCAAAGAACATTGAGCCTTTGTTTTATGTAGTGGACATGTCCAAACCTATGTCAACTCTTGCATATTAATCAACAAGGAGTCAAAAACAACATTATTCAAGGAAGCACCATTGTGGATTGGAAGTTGTTTCCTGTATATGGCGACATCAATTTCCTCCTATAATCTATTGCCCTCATCTAGGAGACAACCAACATCACTCTTCTCAAAAGGGAAGCTAGACAATGGGCTTCATGCACATCAAAATGTCTTATTAGCTTTTCAAGGCCTTAATATCATTTGAATTCGTACCTAAAAAAAAGAATTAATATTATATTGAGTAAGTCATTCTATCAGTCTCGCCATTAGCTTGGTCATTAAAAGGCCAGCTCAAACTTGGCATTGAGCATATTTATAATGCATGGATTAATTTGCAGACACATGTACTTACTGCATGAATCGGATCAGGCATGTTAAAAAGATCTAAACCATCTATATGATAAGTACACATATATTTATAATTTGATCTATGTGTTTTAGAATTGCTCCATGTCCGTTTCAAACTAACATTTTATGTCTAAAAGACTTGGTTAATACAATATTGATACTTTGAATACTCAATTAAAATTTTTTGAAATCTACATATCAAATTAAAATATGAGCGATAGATAAGATAACCCTAAATAAAAAAAAAATATATTTCAAACAAATTGTTAATTATTATTTTTATAACAAATAATTATTTAAAAATTAATTATACAAAAACACGATTATTAATTGATACATTGATAAAAAAATTATTATTTAAAATATTATCAATAAATAGTTGGAAGAAGTGGCCATCAACTACTCTCCCAAATATTTAAAATGAATTCAAATTCTAAAGTCATAAAAAGGATTTTAGTATTTTATCTGGTGGTGGAGCATGGTGGAGACCTAGGGGACCATGGCTCCTAAATTGATAAGTATTTAATTTAGCCTTTTATAATTTATAAAATTTTAAATTAGTAATGGTAAAATTATATTTTGACCCCTTAAAAATGATAAAAATTTGATTGAACTCTTTAAAAATGATAAAGATATTGACTATTAAAATGATAAAATTATATTTTTATTATTATAAAAATATACAATTTAATTCTGATCCAAAAAAATTCAGACTCAACCATTGATTTTACCTAAATTCTTGTGATTAGAAAAAAAAACACTAAAATAAATTTTTAAACAATAAAATTTATATATTATTACGAGATGACCATACTAATTGAGAAAATAATTCTTCAAACAATATATTGTATATATTATCATGAGATCGCCATACTAATTGATTTATCAATAATTTTTAAACAATAGATTATATATATTATCATAAAATGACCATACTGTATCAAATAATTTTCCAATAAATTTTATATATCATGATGAGATGACTACTGTTTTTAAAAGATGGACCTAATTAGAGATATCAAAATAAAGAGTGGTTTAATAAACGATTGAATTGGAAGTTTAATAATTTTCTTATTTTATAAATTTATGTTAGGTCGGATTTATGTAATGTATTTAGATTAATTTTTTAAATTTAAGTTCGACTTAGCTTGAAAAATGGGTTTACTTTTTTGTTTAAATCCAACCTAATTTAAGAAAGATCAATCCAGATTTAAGAAAGGTAAATCAAGGTTCAACCTGACTTACTAAAATTTTTAAAATTAAATATAATTTATTAAATGCATTAAAAAAAGGCTAAGATTAAAGTTTTCTAAGAGACTAAAAATATATTAAAAAATACTATCATAAATATAATAAATGTTTTATTGTATTAAATATAATTTTTAAAATTTTATATTTTAGGTTGGGTAAATTTATTTTTAGATTTTAGATAATAAATTTAATTGTTATTGAGTTAGTGATTTAATATAAATATAAATATAACTATGTATAATATATATTTAACATATATAATTAATATAATATTTTTTATAATATAATACAGGCTGGATTTGAATAAAAATATCTTACTTAAAATTCAATGCATATAAAATACAGACCTTAATTTTTATCTAAATTTATTTTTTAAATCTCATATTTAATTAAATCTTCCTAATTTTTAGACCAGCCTTTGTTCCAAGACGGGATGCACCGCGATAGGTCTAGCTGTTGCTAACACCAAAATACAAAACACGACCCGAATAAAAAAGAAGAAAGAGGTGACACCACGCCGTGACTTATAGATTTAGAATGAAGAGATAAGCACAAGTGCAAGAGGGCATATTTTGGCAGAAAAGCAAAGTGAGATCCAATTGTAGGTAGGTCCAAGGTGTCACCACGTAGGACCCCTACAATGTATAAATCAAACCAAATCCGAAAACGAAACGCTCACTCAAAGAAGTTGTTTTTTGTACTGGTTTGGTGCAGTGCATGCGGAAAAAATGGATCAAAATATGAACTCAACCAAGGAAGGTCTTATCTCAGGGTCAGGGGCGATTCAACACAAAGCTTACGCTCGTGTTGGATTGCTTGGCAACCCAAGCGATGTTTACTTCGGCAAAACCATCTCTTTTAGCCTTGCCAATTTCTGGGCTTCCGTTACTTTGGAGCCTTCTCCTCATCTCATCATCAACCCTCACCCCATTCATGATCTTGTTCAGTTTGATTCCCTTGATCACCTCGTAATTTCATTCTTTCTCTCTTTCTTTTTTTTTCCTTCTTATATTGGTGTTTATATTTTGTAGGATCTGATATTTTAAATTTTTTTGGGGTGGATTTGAATATGAAAATTTTGGTTATCTAAGCATTTTCAGGGGATTCGGAAGATACCCAGATTGAGATTTGTTGGGTTTTTATTGAATCTAGTTTGATATGATTGATATTTTTTGAGTTTTGATTTGGTGTTAATTTTGCACCCCATGCTAGGATTCTATAATAGTTTTTTGATTTAAAGTGGGAGATGTAAGGCTCTTTTGTTGATTGCAATTTTTTTTTCTTCTTTTTAAATTCAAGTGTTGAAGATTATAATTCAGAACTCTTTGAGAAGAGTAATTTGTTTGTGGTATTGTAGATTATATACGAGAAATTCTTTGGTTAATGGTTACCATGTGTTGATAAAGTGTTTAGGATTGGTTCTGCAGTTTGGGCTTTCTGATGCTAATATATATTTCATATATGTATGTATATAAGAATGTATGCATGCATGCAAGCATGTATGTATGTATGCTTGTTTTTTATGTGTTATCTTTAATATGATTGAAAGCAACTCACATGCATGTATGCTTGTCTTTTATGTGTTATCTTTCATCTGACAAGTTATGTAATGCAAGCCACATGCTTTTGCTTTGTTTTTTCTTTTAGATGCTTTAGTAATGAGATTTTTAACTTCATTATATGAATCTCATATATGTATGTATGTATGCATGTATGCTTGTCTTTTATGTATTATCATTTAATCTGACAAATTATTGAATGCAAGCAACATTATTTTTGGGTTGGTCTTTTTGAGCTTTAGTAATGAGATTTCCCCTTGTATTATGTCTGGTTCTACTTGCATTCATAGGTATAGATATCTACATTGCATGTTCGACATAAATGGGCTGAAACACGGATTTTTTTACTTGGAAGGTTAATCGGTTGCAAAGTGAAGGTTATTATGGAGGTGTGCGACTGCTTATGTCAATTTGTAAACTCTTTCATAAGCATTGCAAGGATAATAACATAAATCTCTCACCAGGGAACTTCACCCTCTCGTATGATACTAATATCCCTCGCCAGGTATTGCTCTGAACAGAAAATACAAGAATCGAACTCATAATGTTCTTTTAGTTACTTAATATATGTCATTGTTGTTGTCATCGGTTTGTCACTCATTTTTCTCACGCATTGAAATACACGGTTTATTGTAGTTATTCTAACACAAATATGTATGCAGTTTGGATTGTTCAATTCCTTTTTGATTTCTCTCTGTTTGTGTAATGTTCTTATTTAATTCTTCAGCGATGTATGGCTAATGCTTTATGATTTTTCAGGCCGGACTTTCAGGGTCCAGTGCTATTGTATGCGCTGCCCTTAGCTGCCTGCTTGATTTTTACAAGGTCCGACATTTGATTAAAGTAAAAGTCAGACCCAACCTCATCCTCAGCGCAGAGAAGGAGCTCGGAATTGTTGCCGGCCTTCAGGATAGAGTGGCACAAGTCTATGGTGGTCTCGTCCACATGGTTTGTTATCTTTATGTAAATGCCATCAACAAATTGACAAAATTACGTTGCAATTTATACACACACACTGATTCTACTGCAGGACTTCAGCAAGGAAAACATGGATAAGTTGGGACATGGCATCTATACACCCATGGATATTAGTCTTCTACCGCCTTTCCATCTCATTTATGCTGAGAATCCAAGTGATTCAGGAAAGGTTAGCTGGATGGCTTTTGCTTACTCGTTTTATGTTCTGCCCCTTCTTTTTATATACTTTCTGCCATAAGAAAAACAATTTCTTAATCGGACATAGCATGTTTCTTTTAACCTTTACGAGGAGATGTTTTGAATGCAGGTACATAGCACCATCCGACAAAGATGGCTCAATGGTGATGAGCTTGTTATATCTTCAATGAAAGAAGTTGCAGATATAGCAGCAGAAGGTAAGAGTGCAATACTCCAAAAGAATTACCAAAAGCTCGCGGAACTCATGAATCATAACTTCGACCTCCGAAGGTAAAGACGTTTTTTCATGTCACGGGAACTGCTATAGATTCTCTGTCCTACAATTCCATTTTTTGGCTAAATGCTTTTATTATGTGGATCCTATGCAGATGCATGTTCGGGGATGAATGCTTGGGTGCTTTAAACGTAGAAATGGTGGAGGTAGCTCGGAGGGTGGGTGCCGCTTCGAAATTCACTGGCAGTGGAGGAGCTGTAGTTGCATTCTGCCCCGAGGGACCACCGCAAGTGAAACGACTTGAAGATGAATGTAGAAAAGCTGGATTTAGTATTCAAGCAATACAAGTAGTTCCTTCACGTCTAAATGATGTGGATCTTAAGACATTGTCTAAGTAGGAGAAATTTAAAGCATGAAAGAGCATTTTAGGGATTGTTTTTGTTTGGATTGATTGAGGTTTTTATAGAATTAATGAAAGTGATGAGTGGCTGTCCTGTCGCTATTAATTTCTACCCTACTGAATTTGCTCTGCACATTCCTGGCAACCAGAAGTAAACAGGAAGACAAGGGATCCCGTCTAATTCCGTGTGTCCCCTTTACAATATCAACTAATCCCTCGTTAATTGAGATTAGAATTTTATGAAAATTTGTTGGCCTATAATCTCTAATGCTTCTGGAATTGTTTAGTTAAAGCAGCTGGCATTGTACAAGTGTGACGGAAAACATGGCATTTGTAACATCCTCTCCTACCATAGATCATATGTGTTCTTACTTTTCTTTAATAAGATTTCAGACTTCACACAGTCTTATGTAACCTTCTACGCTTATTTATTATCTATACTCCTCCCGAAAGCTTACCATCATCCTCCATCCTGGAAACACAAACTCTGATACCCCGTACTTCTTTATCTTTTAGAACCAATCTTTATTCAAGAGTGATTGAAACAAATTTTGCTATAGTTTTATAAATGTAGATTTGGGTTTTCAATTTTGAACTTGGATTAGTAAATTTAGAATTAGATTTTCAATTTAAACATGGTAACAATTGAGGGTGATATCGATTCAATTAGGTTCTTGATTTTTTCATATTAATTTTTTGTTTTAATTTTTTAGACTTATTTTAACATAATAAGCTTTATTTTATAGTTTTTGAATATTATTGGACAAAATTTCAAAACTTTTTTTATAAATATTTCAAAAAAAGAAATTTCAAGAAATTTTAAATTATTTTTACTATTTTAAATATAAAATATTTAAAATTCGATTCGAGTTCAAGTAATTACGATTTTTAAATTTCCCTTTCATAAATCGTCTAAGCATTTTGATTTAAATGACATGTTATACATTTCTAAATTCAATGCTCGTGAACTTTGAACAAAATGATCTTCCTTGCAGTACATAGTCTATTGGAAAATTCTTTGGCCGGAAATTTCGTCCGCGGAATCTCCGGACACAATGGTGAACTTGTAATTCAATTGTGGGGGGAGATTGTTTCAAAATAATTGTTATCATTGCTAGAACAGCTGCAGGTGTAAGCAGGCTACCTTCTTTCAAAGTTGAATTAAATCGAAATGCATTGAGCGTTGTTTCTAGAACTTTCAACACTAGAAGGCATTACCAAATTCCATATTTACACTCATAGGCTTTGACTTTGACCAAAATGTGAAATGGAAATTTTAAATCACAAATTTCGCAATTGCAAACACAATTTCCCCCAAATTTACAGTTTTTCAAACCCTAATCAGGATATCCATGGCTGGCTGTCCCATAAAGCCTTCACACTTGTCAGCCATTCACATCAAAAGTCTTTGTCAAATGGGGAATGTTTTAGTACTTTCAGTATCACCTCCATTTGAGGCCAACTAAATGACAGGTGGATTGAATATTATCAGCCTAATTGGGATTTTCTAGAAGAGGATAGATGAAATTTTGGAACAACGACTCCTCTCTGTTTGTAATATTTGGTCAAATTTGGTTTTCTTCTTAAATTTAATATATAATTTTTTTATTATAATTTAGTGTCTATTTTGTTAATGTTATTGATTAGTTTAAATAATTAATAGAATTATTAATTCGACCTTAACTTTGTTAGTAATTTTGTTATTATAATAATAAAACAGTAAAATATATATTATTCTCCATTTGAAGGATTTGGAATATAAGTAATAATAAAAATTATATAAAAAAATTAACTATTTCAATTAAAACACATTTATTTTTTCTATAAAATAAATCAAATTTTGATGAGTTGAAAAGAGACTAAATATCAAATTTGAGTATGATAGAAGGATCAAAGTCATAATTTAATCATTTATAGTAGCATGCATAATTTTATAAATTTCTTTTCATTACTTATTCTCCAAGTCTCCTTTATCTATACTATTCTTTTAAGTATTTGATTCAACCCGTGTCTCAATTTACTGATCTCAATTCAATTGAGATTAACAATAAAAAGTTATAAAATTATCACCAATTATATATATATATATTTTAAATTTTAGGTTGACTCTTATTCTAAATTTCATAATATTATTTTTCTTCGAATCTGAATTATTTTAGGGTAAACTACATTAATAACCATTAAACTATGTTTTTTTTAGTCATCTAATTGTGAAAAATTACAAAATGATCACCTAACTATTAAACATTATAAAATAATCATTTAACTATTAAATTTTGTATTTTGATCACCCTATTCAATTTTGTATTTTTCATCACCTAACTGTATTGAATTTTTAGGTGTTTATATCTGTATGTTAACCAGTTAACGACTATTTTATAACATTTTCATAATTAAATAATGAAAATGAAAAAATGATAGTTGGGTTGGCCATTATTATAAATTTATATTAAATGAATGGATTGTAATCCCAAGTCATTGGAGACCCGCAAGTACTTGCACAGCGCGAGGCTTCCATGTCATGTGTTAACGTCCATTCCACACTTTCCATTAAAATACAAAAGAAATAAGAAATAACTCCGCTACAGTGTAAAAAATCAAGGGATAATATATAATTTGGTCCCTAATTTTTTTGATTTAGTTAATCCTTGAATTTATTTTTCGTCAATTAGGTTAATATCTTTACACTGATATCATTAGTTTATGTTGATGTGGAACTACTAGTCAATTTGGTGGTGTCATGTGATAGCATTTTATACAAGGGCGAAACTAGGGGTTGGCAGGGGCCCCAACCACCCAAAAATGGAAAATTTTCTATTTAAGCTATTTGAAATTTTTAAAATTTTAAATTAGTAAAGGTAAAATTATACTTTAGCTCCTCTAAAATGATAAAAATTAATTTAATCCTTTAAAAATTATAAAGTTAGAGGCTATTAAAATAGTGAAATTGTATTTTTATTATCATAAAAATTGTAATTTAATTTCGGCCCTTAAAAAATTTTCTAGTTTCCCCCTGCTTTTATATATATATATGTTTGTCAGGTAAAGTTCTGAGAGATTGTCATGTGCGATTACCAAATTGACTAGCAGTTTCATGTCAGCATAAACTAACTGTGTTAATGCAGAGTACCAATTTGATTGATGAAATATAAGTTTTGGGACTAACTAGGTTTAGAAAAAAAATTTAGTGACCGATTAGGTATAAATAGACAAGTTCAGGGGATATAGTATATATTATCCCTATGGTTTATAAAAGATAAAAAGGTATATACTTTCACGAAAGCAATCATCTAAAAAGTAATCATTTATCTCAAATTTCAAAAGCCAAATAGATACCCAGATCCTCCATTGATGCTCTGCAACTCTGCTAGTTTGTTTGCCTACTTCAATAAAAGGTATTGTAATTTATCTTCTAACTTTGATCCACTTTCCAATTTTGTTTACTTTTATACTTCAGATCTTGAAAACGTGTTTTTTTTTTCTCTTAAGTATTAAGCAATTAATAGCCGCCAAGATTAATGGGTCTCTTTCAGATTTCATGGCTTTTTTTTTTCTTTGAGATGAAACAGCGGTGTTTTTTTGGCGTTTTACTTTTCTTTAGAGTGAATTTACATTTTGTCTTTGGTGCCTAATAATTGTTTATTTTAAAATGGTGTGTTTCTTGATTGTTTAAGCCATTTCGATGGAGTCTTAGTGTAATATAAGTTCCCAGGAAGTAATTTGTTGGAAATATACTTAACAAGGAAGGCTTTTCTTTAGGTGTTTTAAGAACAGTGAAGGGGAAGCTTACGTTGCTGAATTGGTGTCTTTGAGATTTCTGGTAAATAAGGGAAAATTGAAGTTTCTAGGAAACTCCAAATTGTAGATATCGTTTCAATCTTTTAATTTTCTTGCTTCTTTACATATATTTGAATGCTTGCTTTGGTGGGTTTTGGAAAAGATTTGAGAACGTTTATTTGGTGATTTCATTCCTTAATTGTCATTCTTTGGTTGTTTGTGTATTATGTCAGGGTTTTAAGTTATCTGTCATTCTGGTATTTGGGCCGTAGTTGTTGATTTCGATTCATTTGTGGAGGAAGGAATCGGTTTTTGTTAAGAATTGGGAATTTCTATAGATATTTGAGTTGATGGGGGGTAGTAGTTCAAAGGATGTGAATTGGAGGCAGAATTCATCTTATCGTACGAGTTCGGCTTCATGGGATTCTCATACTGGCAATCCTCAGTATGGTCAAGAAAGCCCTAGTTATATGTCACAGTATAGCTCTGCCTCCCTGCAGTATTATCCACCTTCACAACCGGAGCTGCAGTATTATCCACCTCCTCAAAACCGTGGCAGTGATAAAAGGACACTAGACCGGAGGTATTCCAGAATTGCAGACAATTACAACTCCTTAGATCAGGTTAATATCTACTTTGCTTTCATTTTTAGAAGTTTTATATATTCATGCTTTTATCCTTTTTTCCGAACAATGATTTGGGTAAATGTTGCTTAATTGTTTGATTACAGGTGACGGAAGCTCTTGCTAATGCTGGTCTCGAATCTTCCAATCTCATTGTTGGTATTGATTTCACGAAGAGCAATGAGTGGACAGGTTAAATCTACTGTCTTAATTGCGAGTAATGTATGTTATTAGCAGTTCTAGAACCTGCTGAATCGAGCTTGTTTTTTTAGGGAAAAGATCATTCAATAGAAAAAGCTTGCACCACATTGGAAATAGTTTAAATCCTTATGAACAAGCAATCTCAATCATTGGGAAAACGTTAGCTGCCTTCGATGAGGACAATTTAATTCCTTGCTTTGGATTCGGTGATGGTATGTATTTAATTTGTTTTCGCCACGAGGATGCCTATTTTTTTAAATGCAGATACTAAGATCACTTGTATTTGTTGGCAGCATCAACACATGATCAAGATGTCTTCAGTTTCTACCCAGATGACAGATTTTGTAATGGATTTGAGGAAGTCTTAAGCCGCTATAGAGAAATTGTGCCACATCTTCGACTTGCAGGTTTACATTATCTCCTCTTTTTCTTCCTTATTGAGAATCACTTCTTGAAGAATATCCAGTCTAATAATTGCTATATCTCTTGCCAGGACCGACGTCGTTTGCTCCAATCATTGAAATGGCAATGACCATAGTTGAGCAGAGTGGTGGCCAGTACCACGTGTTAGTGATAATTGCAGATGGCCAGGTATTTTTCTCTTTGTGTGGGTTACTTCATTTAGTTTCGAGATTAGGTTGAGATAAAAATGACAGAAAGGAAACGTGTGTGAGCCGTGATGGTTGGCTCAGGAATAAACAAGTAAAGAATGTTGACAAGATTGTGTACTTGTACCACTTTAAGATTTTTCTTGCAATGCATTATATTAACTTTTTGATAACTATTCAGTATGATTTGATCTATTTTCACATTCGTATAAAATCATTGATGGTTGTTTCAGGTAACCAGAAGTATTGATACTCAGCATGGCCGGCTAAGTCCGCAAGAGCAGAAAACTGTTGATGCCATAGTTCAAGCAAGGTGAACACGATATAACATGTTTCATCTTTTTTGATTTCCTTGGTGCAGCCGTTTTCTTTCTTACTTGTTTCTTGTATTTCAGCAAGCTTCCTCTGTCGATTATATTGGTTGGTGTTGGAGACGGACCATGGGATATGATGAAGGAGTTTGACGATAACATTCCTGCTCGAGCCTTTGATAATTTTCAGGTATATTCTGAATTGCGTACAAGAAGTTTCATGTTTGATATTACCTGTCTTTTTTTTCCAATGGTATCATCATCATGCTTCAGTTACTAAGGTTTTTCACCTTGCTCTTCTCTTTCTCAAGTTTGTGAATTCCACGGAGATTATGTCGAAGAATACATCCCCATCCCGGAAGGAGACAGAATTTGCTCTTGCGGCTTTAATGGAGATTCCTTCACAGTACAAAGCAACCATTGAGCTTAATATTCTGGGGTAATAATTCGTCCCATGTTGGCCGTTTTAAAGGTTTTTGTATTACCTGTTTATGGCTCAAGTTTGACGTTGATTTTCGATTTACTTGTTAGTCAAAAGGGAAATGTTCCCGAGAGAATTCCACTACCTCCTCCTACATACGGCGCATCATCTTTTAACAGATCCAAACCATCCTATTCTACTAGTTTCCAATATGGTTCAGCATCTTTCAGCAGCTCAAAACCTTCTCATCCTACCGGTTTCTCACCAAGTGTCCCTCCTTATCTGGAAGACAGTAATCCCATCAGCTCAGCTCCCCCAGCTCCAAGTTCTAATTATGATAACCAGGTACGCTAAGTTTAACGGTTATTCAGTAGGTCCATATATCTTCTATTAATAACAAATGACCGTATCCATTTCCTGAAGACTAATCCTTTTGTGATCACTTTGAACAGCTTTGTCCCATTTGCCTTAGTAACTCGAAAGACATGGCATTCGGTTGTGGACATCAGGTAAGCGTCTTGAAATACTTACTCTCATCAGTTTTCGGTGTAGACAAATGGTAAAGGCAGATGCTAACATAATACTACCTTATCTTTTTGTTATCTCAGACCTGTGAAGAATGTTCGAAAGACCTCCAAACGTGTCCGATATGCCGAAGTCCGATCCAAACCAAAATAAAGCTATACTTTTGAAACAAAACAAACAAAAAATGTTTACCCATCATTCATTTGTTATTGAGAACATGCAAATAGTGATAGGTTTAGAGAAAGAAGGGATCTCAACCATCCCTTTTGTACATTCTCTGTTGGTGTGAATTCTTTGTACATTCTTTTTCTGATATTTTGATTATTTCATTTGTACGTTGCTTGCTCTTTTGAATCAACGCAGACACCAGTTTTAAAACATTTTTTTATGTCCAATCTTTGAATTTCGCCTGGTTTTGCTTGACCCTTTTTGTTTTATTGTTTATATTACAAAATATTTTTTTTATAATATAAACTTGAATAAAAATATAGTATTATTTTATTTCAATTCATGTTGAGCCAGAGTAGGGTAATGAGTGTAAAGTAAGGAAAAGTTAATACAAACGTTGAAGCTAACGGAATGTTTAATCAATTAGCCGGAATTACTACATACGGTGCAGAACTCAAGCGGTTTGTTTATTCTTTTTAATTTTAGTGATGTAAAAAAATTACTTTTATTTTTCCTATGAGAGACTGGTATTTTATGTCTTGCATCATCTAAGTTTTTCTTTTTCAAATTTATTAGAAACAAAATAATGATTAAGAAAGGGTTAAAAGTACTTCTAATTGAATCTTAATTCGTTTAACATAAATATTGTTGTTAATATAGGAGAATATAGGTTTGAGTAATCAAAACCTATAATAAAATTGTTAAAAAAAGACCTCAATAATATTGAAAACTTTAACAGTTAATGCATTTTGTAACAGTTATGAAATACATTTTGTAATAGTTATGAAATAAATTGGCATATTTTGTAACTATTGTCAAATAAATTTTGCCACCATTGAATGTCTAGGTTTTTGACACGTCGCTCAGCTTGCAACAACAATGGGGTTTTACTTTTGTGTGTCAGCATTCATTTTTTCTCTAACTGAACAATGAAGACCCAAAACCAATATGTTTCATTTCCCATACAACAAAGTTACAATAACGTTAGAAGATGTAGCATTGTTGATGGACCTTCCAGTTGACGAGCATCTAGGAATAAGTCCTAAATGCAATATGAAAAAAGTACTTGTTCAAATGTTCGGAAGGGATCCCAATTATGAGTCTAAGTTCGATAGGCTTCGAATTAATTTAACACGGTTAAGGAGGCATTTCAACTAAATCTAATCCCATTGATATTGAGTGCTATGTTAGAGCTTACATCTTGAAACAAATTTTCTTATGATGTATAAGTGTACACAGTCACTCACAAATAATACAATAGTAAATACTAGAGTTATCATTTCCATAGGGACTGATTTTAAAACAATAATTGCAAAATCAACAAATAACAATTTGAAAAGTAAATAAAAATTTGATTGAATTCAAATAAATATGCAAAGCAATTTAAAAACAGTAACAAATTAATAACAATGATTAAAGAGTCAGAATAATTATTTTCCCCTAATATGCAATTACTGGTAACGAAGTTGTGGCAATGCTTCGACATTAAGTCAATTGATTAATCTAGAATCGATAGTTTATAAACTTCTCTTGGAGTCACTAAGCTCAATCCTATAACTAATTTAACATATGTCTGCCAAATTAATATCAAGAATACAATTGCAAGCACCATTCCTACAGGATTATGCATGGTAACAATATATGTCTATATCATTACACATTTAAAATCAAAGAAATTAAACATGCATCATTCAAGTTTTATGTCTATTAATCAAAATCTTTTCAGAATTAGTAATTAACTCAATTACCCACTAATGTTGATCAAACAATAACAAGTATTAAACATGAATAACACTTGAATGAATAAACATCAAATTACAACAAACACCCCTAACAAAGTACCAACAATCCCATATTAGGGTTCCATAATTATTTTAGCTAACAAACATTTAGCACATAATCATCAAATTAAAAACAATCAAACAAAATTCAGCCATGATTCAAAACAACAGGGAAATGAATAGAAGGTAAAGAGAAGCTGAAAAGATGTAGACTTGAATTTTAGTGGTTCTCCGCAAGTCGTTCTTCTCTCCTTCTTCCTCTCATTCTCTCTATCGTTTTGTCTCCCTTGCTCTCAAATTTTCTGTTCTTTTCTTGTAATCGATGACTCCCCCTATTTATATTCTCCCAAAAGATTGTGGACTAGGTCAATTCCATTTCCTATTCTAATTTTGTCCTCTTATGAGTGTTTGGGCCTTTACATTTTCGCATAGCTTATTCTGATTGATTAAGAGATGGGCTAAACATAAAAGCTGAAGTGACGTTCTTTAAGTGTAAGCTTCCCAATCTATTCCTGTCAGGCTCGATGTTGTGGCTTCAGATGTCGAAATTCAACATATTCTTTTCTCCACCTTCAAGAATAAAATTTCATATTTTCAGTGTCTAATTTGGAAAAAATATATTATTAAATAAAAACTTTAAAAGTTAACTACTTAACATAAATGTAATTAAAACCATTACAAAAATCACTTTATTTCATTATTAACTTGATTAAAATAAAAACTTAAAATTAATAAAATAACTCTCTATCCTAAAGCTATCACATCCTCTAAGTAACTGGAGGTGTGTTGATGCCAAAAAATTATGCCAACAAATTTTATACCACTTGGAACGCTATGTTCTCCTTTTGTTAGCTAATTTCAAAATATCTAGAAAGTACAATTGGGACTTTGCGGTTTTGATATTGTCGAAATCATTTTTTGAAAAACGGGGTTGACTTTGGTTTTGAAAATGATAAACGAAAATTGGGAGTCGCCACCAATCCTTTTTTGTTTAGGTGTGATCGGATCACCTAGAAATTTGGTCATTTTAATTAAATATCTCGATTTACTAAAACAACGATTTTGGTCTACGAAATTTGAGAAAATGGGTTCGGGAGTCGGTTACGTACAAGGAAGGATTAGCACCCTCGTAGTGCCCAAAATTGGTACCTAATTGATTAATTATTGTCTTAATGTCGAGAATTGAAAAAAACTCCAAAAGAATTTAAAATACGATCCCTATTTAAGTTGATCTATACGAAGAATTTGCTTGAGTAAATTGAAATGGACTCCAAAGACTTTCTTGTCCCGAAGTAATAAAATGCCACATCCAGTACATTAGGACACAACAGTTCAGACCCTCGAGAATAAGTTGGTCTTTTGATTTTCAAAACTCACGCGTTTTAATTTTAAAAGGTTATTCGGTCATTTGGATCAAACGAGAAAAATTGAAACCCAGTACGTTAGGGCACGATCTCTTGAATTTCCAAATACAGAACATTGCCTTACTTTGAAAATTTCTTTGTTTTTTTTTAAATTTTATCAAACGTAAGTTTAAAACGATGTGGGTTATTTGTTTAGGTTAAAATAAAACAATTTATTGGGTAAATGTAACGAGGCTTAATTCATGAGGCGATGATATGAAATAAAAATATAGTAATGAGCCTTGAGCAATGATACATGAACACGGCATTATACGAATGAATAGCAATAATACAAAAATACGAAAAAACGAATTAAAATACATACAAAGGCAATAATCATCCAACATCCAAATAATAACATTGATAAATAAAAAAACCAATGAATTAAGCGATAAAAAAGGTATAAAGCAAATTAAGATAAATAAAATGTAAACAAATTTTAGAATGATTTTAAACTCATTTAAAATAAATAATGTAAAAAAGGATTTTAAAATCTATAATACACAAAGCAAATTAAAATATATATATATATATGAATAATTTAGAATAGATAATGCGTATATATAAAAATGTAAAATAAATAATATGTAAAAAAAACTGAAATAAATAAAATCATTTAAAATAAGTAAAAAGGGTTTAAAATAAAGTATAAAATAATTTTAAAACAAGCAATATATAAGTTGATTTAAAATGATATATATATATATAACAAGTTTAAAATATGTAATATGTAAAGCATTAAAATAGACAATATAAATATAATAACGATTCAAATGTAATATAAAAAAAGAATTATTTGAAATACATAATATGCAATAACCTAAAAATAAGCAATATAAAATAATTTGAAATAAATATATGGCAAAACAGTTTTAAAAGAATGGAAAATATATAAAAACTTGAAATAAATTGTATATATACATATATATAATAGGTAAAGATTATAAAATAAATAATACATACATAAAGCAAGTTAAAATAAATAATAATTTGAACAAACAGTACATTAAAGTAAGTTACAATGGCCTTAAGGTAAATAACATATAAGACATTTAATCGAATATATTATGAAACTTAAAAAGGTTAACAAATGAATTAAATAAATTAAGGACATGATTGAAACCGAATCAAAATTCGAGGTATAGATTATAGATAACAGAAAGTTACCAAGGACCTCAATAAAACGCTCCTAAATTCGTGAGGACGAAATGGGACAATATCCCAAGTCCAAACGTGCTGCGTTTCAATTGTCCAGGCCAGGGATTGAATTGGAAATAAAATAAAATAATAGGGCGAGATTTTAAAAAAGAAAAAGAGCAAAGTGGGACTAAATAAAGGGATAGAAAAGGCGGAGGGACCAAAGTGGATATTTTCCCACTTAAAGGAAACGTGCGGATCCCCTGGAGCAGGTCGGGTCGCGCATGGGCATACTCCAAACGACAAACGGCACCGTTTTTGCATTATTACTTAAGTCAAATTTTCATTTTTTCATTTGTTTCCTTTTCTCCTTTTTTAAAAAAAAACAGAACACCCCCCTTTTTATTTTCATTTCTTCTCTGCTAGGGTTATACACCCATCATCGCGCCACCACCAAACCACCTCTCCTCCACCGTGGACGGTGGTTGTAGAGGTGTAAAATGGTCCCTTTAGCCCTCGTTTGACCGGATCCAGAGGCCTAGCCTCTTATTCGTGATAAAAACCGAATAAAAGAGGACTCTTTGGTCATTTTACCTAGTTGACGCAACCGTCAAAGCCAAGGCCAAACCTTGAAAGGTTTTGAGGCTATCGGCGTCGGTGAAACATCCTTGGCGTTAGAGGAGCGTGGGACTACTCAGGTAAGTTTTTTCTTTTCTTTTTATTTAAAAGATTTGTGTTAAAAAGAATAAAAGAAACAAGAAACGAAAATAGCTAATGAAAAGATTGAAACCTTTGAAACTTCTGTTCTGCTTTTGATTAATAGTATGTGTGTAAAAATATTTTGCGTTTGAGGCTTCTTATAGCCTAATACAAAAATTTTAATCTATTGTTTGCTACTGTTTGGCTCTGATTTTGTTGTTTTCCTTTCTTTGCCATGTTACAGGTCCATGGAGGGTCAACGGATGAGGGAGTTTCCACTTTCATGCAAGGGGCGTCAACTTTCGGGTGGATAGAATGTTTTGGGCTTATTGGGCTGATAGAAAATGGGTTAAGGATTTTGGGTTGTGTTTGGGCCATTTGTAGACCGGGCCTGCTGGGTAATAGTTGGGTAGTGGGTCATTTGTTTAGGTTTGGGGTCTTATTGGGCCCCATGCTAAATTAAACTTGTACAACTGCCCCTTTTTGCTTATTTTCGTGTATCGAGAATGGAGCAAAGATTTTTAAAAAAGACCAATTTTGCCCGGTCTCGCTGCGTCTTGACTTCTTGGTGCTTATCTTTTTCAAGTAGCCTCTTTCTAACCCATTGCAACTTTAAGTATATAGGAATTGTTGCTTTGACCCATTCCACTGCAACCTCAGGGAGATAAGGATCGTAACTTCCACCTGCCCCACTGCAAGTTCAGGGGGATAAGGTTTGTGGCTTCCATCAGCTCTACTGCAACTTCAGAGAGATAAGACTTGTATCTTTAACCTGCTCCACAGCAACTTCAGGAGATAAGGTTAATGGCTTCTATCTGCTCCACTGTAACTTCAGAGAGATAAGACTTATATCTTCAACCTACTCCACAGCAACTTCAGGCAGATAAGGTTAATGGCTTCCATCTACTCCATTATAACTTCGGGGAGATAAGATTCGCCATGATAGATTTGATCCGACCCACTGCAAATTCAGAGGTATAGGACTTGTAACTCATAGATTTAACCTGTTCCATTGCAACTTCAGGGAAATAAGATTTATTATCTTCAATCTGCTTCACTGCAACTTCAGGGAGATAAGACTTGGTAATTTCAACCTGCTCTACGCATATTCAGATAGATGAGGTTTGCGACTTCAATCTGCTCCGCTGCAACTTCAGGGAGATAAGATTTGTCATGGTAACTTGATCCGACCTTACTGCAACTTCAGAGGTGTAGGATTTTGATTTCTCTGGTCTGTTATGCCATTCTTTGGAGAACATGACCTGTTAAGTCTATTTCATGGGCCTATTTATGCTAAATGATTAGGATGTCATGATCATAATGAATCAAATGTTCCTAACTAGATGTGTATGAATGATGTTTGTATGAATGCAAAAATGTCATTTTTTATGCTTAATTTGATATTACTCGTTGTTCATCGAGGTTTTATAATTACCGTATTACTCTGTCTTTCTTCTACTGGTATTTCTGGCAGAAAATCTAAAGAATAATCATAACTTGGGCTATTTTCTCCAATGTTTCTAACCCTTGAATTTAGGTAGCTCAAACTAATTAGTCCCGTTTCAGCTCTTTGTATCATTTAGAAGCATTTCAGAGCCATATGTAACACTCCTTTTTTGAATATCATTAGTCCATTAATCATTATTTCAATGAAAAATGCTTGAAAAAGATTATCGCAATAGACAAGATGGAATTTTATTGAGAGTAAAGCTAAAAATGAATAAAGTAATCAAGATTGCAAATTCTGCTAAAATACAAAATGAATAAAATGAAAAAAATAGATGCCCTAGATATCGTAGCATGAGCTTCTCTGCACCAAACTTCTTGAGGACCCTTTGACCCTGATATGTGTTTAGAAGACCTAGAGTACATTGTTGATGCCCCAAGATGTAGCATCCCTCTTTGTTAATTCAGAGAAAATAAGACTATCGCATACCCCATCTCGGATCAAAATTTGAATTACCCATTCTTGGGTTTTCAACTCAAAACCCCTTGGGTTTCAAAGCGCCCTTTTACGAGTTTTTGCTTTGGCCTCTCCCTTTTTTTAGGTAAATTACCTCTTGACCGAATTCGAGTTCACGGGATTAGGCAGGCTTTTGCCATCCATCTCAGTCAAAATCAGAGCTCCTCCAGAGAAGGTCTTCTTCACCACATATGGTCCTTCCCAATTTGGCATTCATTTTCCTCTAAAGTCCTTTTGTATGGAAAGGATCTTTTTCAAAACAAGGTCTCCTTCATGGAATTCTCTAGGGCAAACCTTCTTGTTATAAGCCCGCATTATTCACTTTTGGTACATTTGACCATGACGAATAGCTTTCAACCTCTTTTCTTCAATTAAGTTCAGCTGATCATATCGAGACTGGACCCATTCTGCTTCATCTAACTTTAGTTCTGACAGGACTCGTAGAGAGGGAATCTCAACCTCAATAGGTAGAACCGCCTCTATTCTATAAACCAAAGAGAAAGGAGTTGCCTCGGTAGAGGTTCCAACTGACGTTCGATAGGCGTAGAGGGCGAATGGCAATTTCTCATGCCAATCTTTGTAAGTCTTAGTCATTTTCCCCACAATCTTCTTTATGTTCTTATTGGTTGCTTCCACTGCACCATTCATCTTTGGGCGATACGGTGACGAGTTATGGTGTTTGATCTTGAATTGGCTACAGACCTCCGCTATCGTGCTGTTGTTCAAGTTCAGTGCATATAATTCTCTCAGGCATCCATATCGACACATGATTTCTTTCTTTAAGAACTTGCTGACTGCCGACTTTGTGACGTTGGCGTAAGAAGTGGCCTCTACCCACTTGGTGAAGTAATCGATGACCACAAAGATGAATTGATACCCGTTAGATGCCTTTGGCGAGATCGGACCTATGACATCCATGCCCCACATGGAGAAAGGCCATGGAGAAGTCATGACATGAAGAGGTGAAGGAGGCACATGAATCTTATCTCCATAAATTTGGCACTTATGACACTTTTTGGCATAGTTGATGCAATCCCCTTCTATAGTGGACCAATAATATTCGAATCTCATAATCTGTCTGGCCATTGTGAAACCATTAGTGTGCATTCCGCAGACATCCTCATGGACCTCTTCCAAGATTTGCTTAGCCT
This sequence comes from Gossypium hirsutum, assembly GCF_007990345.1. Classification (NCBI taxonomy): domain Eukaryota; kingdom Viridiplantae; phylum Streptophyta; class Magnoliopsida; order Malvales; family Malvaceae; genus Gossypium; species Gossypium hirsutum. The sequence goes on from NC_053432.1 coordinate 10,748,542, forward strand.
CAACAGCGTCTACACATCTTAAGAGTACCTAATCCTTCCTTCTTTTATATAGGATTTCTCCATCCAAGACATAGTCACTGGCCAGCCTTCTCAATGTCCTTTTATCATTCTCAGTCGCTTGGTCTGGGTATTCACGATTCCTCACATGTCACAATATATCCTGATACCAAGGGTGATCATCTTTTTCTCCTTCTTCATCGATGTTGTAGCAATGAGTCGGAGCCTCATAAATACTCATTTGGATAGGCTTCACATCTTATTGCTTATTCACTTTGATCATTGAAGCTAAAGTTGCCAAGGCACCAGCCATCTGGTTTTTATCTCTTGGGAGGTAGCAGAAAGTGATATCGTTAAACTCCTCAATTAACTCTAGAACCAGCCTTCGGTAATTGATCAACTTAGGGTCTCTTGTCTCCCATTCACCTTTGAGCTGATAGATCACTGGTGTAGAATCCCCATATACTTCTAGCACATTGATTTTGCATTCAATGGCTGCACAGATACCCATGATGCATGCTTCGTACTCCGCCATGTTATTCGTACAATCAAAATCCAATTTACTAGTAAAGGGATAATAATCTCCATTTGGGGATACCAGAACTGCCCCGATTTCGTTACCCACAGCATTTGAGGCTCCGTCAAAATTCAGTCTCCAAGGATGACCTTCTTGAGAGTCTTCTTCAGTGGTTGCAACATACATTAGATTTTCATTTGGGAAATCAAAGCTCAAAGGTTCATAATCTTCTAGAGCCCTACTGGTCAAAAAATCTGCTATTGCACTCCCTTTTATAGCCTTCTAGTTTACGTAGACTATGTCGAACTCAGAAAGTAAAATTTTCCAACGAGCCATTCTTCCATTCAAAGCATTTGACTCCATCATGTACTTTAGAGGGTCTAGTTTTGAGTTGAGCCAAGTTGTGTGGTACAACATGTAATGTCTCAGTCTTCGGGTTGTCTAAATCAAAGCACAACACAATTTCTCGATCGACGAATATCTTGTCTCACATTCAGTGAATTTCTTACTGAAATAGTATATCGCTTTTTCTTTTCTTCCTGACTTATCATGCTGGCCTAACACGCATCCCAAGGAGTTTTCGAACACTGCCAAATATAGTATCATCGGCTTATCTGGGCAATGTGGCTTATCTTTTGGCCTGGCTTTGTTCAAATCTTGATAGTCCACGCACATTCATACTTTACCGTCTTCCTTTAGAAACGGGGACTATATTAGCTACCCATTCTAAATACTTAACCATTTGTAAGAAGCCAACATCGAATTTCTTCTTAACCTCTTCTTTTATCTTTAACAGAACATTGGGTCTCATTCTTCGGAGTTTCTGTTGAACTGGCTTCCACTCTTCCTTTATGGGGAGCCGGTGTACCACAATATCGGTATTCAAATTGGGCATGTCTTGATATGACCATGCGAAGACATCTTTGAATTCTTGTAGTAGCTCAATGAGGTCTCGCTTTGTCTCCACGGTAATACGGGCTCCAATCTTCACCTCTTTTCCCTCTCCTAAGCTCGCAATTTTCACTGACTCCTTGTGAGGTAGGATTTGTTTCTCATCTTGTTCTACCATTCTTAACAAATCGGGGGATAGGTTATAGTTTCGGTCATCGTCAAAATCTTGAGAATCCTCTATACACATGTCTTGCTCAAAAGGAGACTTTGAATTAGTAGCAGCATTACTCATATCATTGATATCTGGAGACCTGTTATAGAGATGAAGAAAAGTCCAAAGAACAAAAGAATCTAAGAATATTTATTGGTGGTATGATTATGAATAAAATGGAAAGAATAAAAGAATATTTCCTTAAGATGATACACAAAGATGCATTTTTATTGAAATAACGATATTAGACAAGAGCCTAATTCACAAAAGGATTCTTATTGCCCCTAGGCTTAGAGCAATAATGTTGTTTTGGACATTACTCTGAATTAATTTTAAAAGTTACAAGGATCTCTTCCACGGTCCAATTATTCAAAATTCTCCCAAGCCCGTATGGGTAAATGCCTAATTGATCCTCTTCTCTTGTTTCTTCCTCGGATATGACGTTAATGCTCAAATTTTCCAATATTTCTTCGGCAAACCCCTTCCTTGTTGATCTTCATTTAGAGTAAATAGTCCCTCCCAATACAAATGTTTTGGATATATGAGGAAAGGTCATTGGCTCCCATTTGACTTCTTCCCCGCTTAAACGCGCTCTTCTCCTTTCTTGTTTCTTTTATTGCTTCTTTCTCTTTTGCTTCGCATTTGACTTGAATCCTAAGCCAAAATGGTCTCGTTTATCCATGAGCATGGGTGCCTCGATCCTTCATCGTAGGTTTCTTCCAAGCCCCTTCCCGGGCAAAGTTCCTTTCCTAATCGTCAGTTTTAGGCCCATCCTCCTAGTTTTGGAGATTTTGGGCACCAGGACCTTATTCCCTTCGACAATGAAGGTTGCATTCACAAATTCTAACGACTGGAAGGAACGTTCTATTGCTTCATCATCTGTCCGTATGTATGGCGCCTCGCAGGTAATGGAGGCAATGATATCTTCTTCCGCGTGTACGGTCACCAATCGGCCTTCCGTTATAAACTTGAGCTTTTAATGTAATGATGACGACACTGTCCCCTCTGAGTGAATCCATGGCCTTCCCAATAAGCAATTGTAAGAGGGTTTAATGTCCATCACCAAGAAACCTACATCGTATGTGCTTAGATCGATTAAAATGGGTATTTCAATCCTCCCCATTACTTTTCTTTCGGTGCCGTCAAACGCCCTCACTACATTTTGACATGTCTTCATGTGGGAACTATCCACTGGCAACTTATTTAATGTACATAGGGGTAGGACGTTTAGTACCGATCCATTATCGATTAATACCCCTGGTAATGTGTACCCTTTGCAATAGGTGGTGATGTGCAGGGCCTTTGTGGATCCCATACCTCCTGGTAGTATTTCATCGTCATTAAAGAAAATAAAATTGTCGGCGCTGATGTTGTTGACCAGACGATCAAGTTTGTTGACAAAGATGTCATCCGCGACATAGGTTTCGTTTAGCACTTTTATTAACGCGCTTCGATGTGTCTTTGAGCTCAAAAGTAAGGCTAGCACTGAGATACGAGTCGGCTGCTTATGTAGCTATTCTACAATACTGTATTCGCTGTGCTTTAAGAACTTTAAAAATTCCTTAGCCTCCTTTTCCGTTACCGGTTCATTAACTGGTGATTCAGGTCTGATTATCCTCTCTTTTCTTCGCTCGACTATTGGGGCTTTTTCTTTGACAATTTTAGTTCTTGTACCTGTAGGATCATAACGTCTCCCACTGCGTGTATAAAAACCTACATCTTGGTTTCCCTCTGAAGCACTAGCCGGGCTCTCTTCCCCTGGGATTGTCACATTGCAGTCGTAATTCCAGGGAACCCTTTTGCTATCCTTGTAGGGGAAGGATACTGGTTTCTGGATTATAACTCTCGGCCCTATTGTATTCCTTCTTCATTTTTCTTGATCGCGAAATGATCACCACATGATGATTAACTCTTTGGTCTCCTTCTGTTATTCCTTCATCTGAGGCGTAAACCTCTCATTCTTCTGATCTTCCGATTTCTTCATAAAATTCCATCTCTTTATTGTCCATCAGATTTTGTACTATAGACCTAAACTCACTGCACTCTTGGATGTCATGGTCCTCAACGGCATGAAACTCGTAGTATTTTCTCGCTTCTCTGGGCTTTCCCCCTAAACGTTGTGTGATCAAACCTCCATTGATCATTTGTTTCCAAACCCAACTCAATGGGGTTTTTACTTCTGCCATGTCAGCCTTGATTCTTTTGCCTTCGTTCTCAACTATCGCATTTATCCCTTTATTAACATGATAGATTTTCTGCTATGTTGGGTCCTGATGGGTCGTCAAACTTTACGATACCCATTTGGATAAATCTTTTTATCAACTTTTTAAACGCAGTGTAGTTCTCGATCGAGTGCCCCGTTATCCCTGCGTGGTACTCACGTTGGTCGTTAGAGTCACACCACTTCGGGAACAGAGGTTGCATAGGCTTCAAGTAGAAGGGTGACACTACATGGGCATCGAATAAGCTCTGATGCAACTTTCTGTATGACATTGGGATAGGCGTAAACTGGACTCTTTCTGCGTTAGGCCTTGAGTTTGAATCTTGTCTTGTCGAGCCCTGACGCTAGTAGTCACTGTATTAGGTTGGCTCACGGTAACTGGCTTGGAATAACTCTTATTGTACACGCTCATGTTGTTCACCTTATTTTCTTTCCTTCTCGGGGCTGATTTCTTGGCATTTTCCCTTGCTTCAATCTTCCCGCACCTTATTGCGTTCTCTATCATTTCTCCAGACATTACTATGTTTGAGAAGCTCTTAGTAGGACTTCCTAGCATGTGGTTGATGAATGGAGCCTTCGGAGTATTGATAAAGAGTATAGTTGTTTCTTTCTCTAGAAGAGGTGGTTGGACTTGAGTCACCATCTCTCTCCATCTTTGGGCGTATTGCCTAAAGCTCTCATTTTGTTTCTTCTCCATATTTTGTAACGTGATTCGGTCGGGTGCTATGTCTGTCACGTGGCCGTATTACTTCATGAAAGCTTGTGCCAAGTCTTTCTATGAATGGATTTGAGTGCAGCTTAGTTGGTTGTACCATTTGGCCGCAGACCTAACGAAACTATCTTGGAAGCAGTGGATCAACAGTTGATCATTGTGAACGTACCCTGCCATTCTTTGACAGAACATGGTGATGTGAGCCTCTGAACAGCTAGTTCTATTGTATTTTTCAAAGTTTGGGGTTTTGAACTTAGGAGGGAGTACTAAATCTGGGACCAAACTTAGGTCCTTGGCATCCATTCCGCAACAGTAATCGACGTTGTCCATTGCTCTGAGTTTTTCTTCCAGCCACTTGTATCGATCATCCGGTTGTTTTGGTGGTTTCACTCTTGTTTTCTCCATTTCTGCTACATTATCTAGATCAGGAACAAGGGGATTGGTTGGGTTATCCCCAAGATTAGAACCTGAGCCTGTTTGATAATTCATCGATGCTGAAGTATCAGTTTGATGCTATTGAGGCCTGATAGTAACGGGTATCCCTCGTGGGTATACTTCTGGTAGTATCTGGAAGTTGATTGGAGTGAAGCCCGGGGGTAGATAGGATCCTCGTTTTCGTTCGCAGTACTCTTCCCTTTTTCACATTCTCTGACCAACAACTGCACTAATTGGCTTAACATATTATTTTGGGACTCCTGCATTTGTTCCTTCATATCTTGTTACATTTTAGCTAGCTGCTCTTGCATCTATACTTGCAATTTCTCTTGCATATCCCTTTGTATTTGTTCTAGTATTTCTATTTTTTGATCCATTGCCTTATTTTTGTGACAGGTATTGTAGCGGTATTCGGTTGGTTGACTCTTGTTGGTTTCCAGATTAATTGAAATAATTTTGTTTAATTAGGGTCTTTTCGTGAAACTTAATGCATATGATGAAATGTAATGCAGATGAATGAAATGAATGCAAAAAGAGGCATTGATTCTGATTCAATTTCATTAGAACAACTTTACTAGAAGAAAATTTTCTTTACATAGAGCGGATGATTACATATACGACTTTGCCCTAATGCCCAAAGCCTTAACCTTCCTAAGGAGCCAGGCTAAGTCCAGCCTCGATCTGATTCTGATTCGTACTTTAGGCTTAACACATCAGCTTGAACTGCCAAGGTTTGCAAGTGATCAACTACCTCTCGAACTTGAGCCATTGCTTCGCCCATGACATAATCTCTATTTCTGATCTGATCTTGAGAGTGGTGAAGTTGTTCTTTCCAATGTTCATGATTTGCCTCACGGAGTTCCACTCGAGTTTTTCTATCTTGTAGCGCAGTCTCGAGTTCCTTGATTTTCCTTTTCAATTCCTCGATCTTGCCTAGACTGGCCTTCAACTCAATTACAGAGTTACGAATATGATGCCGATGTAGTGATTTTTCTAATTCGGCCACCCGAGCTTGTAACCTCTCTTTTTCATTTTGGCTTTCCAACAAGCTGTTTTTCAAAGCGTCTTTCCGGATTTAGACATCTTGAAACTTCTCCCTCCAATGATCGGCTCTAGCCTTTTCTTCTTTAATTTCTTGATGCCATTGCTCAGATGTTTTACCCAAACCGACAGTTCTCATCGACATAACAGCTTTTTGTAATCAGTTTTTAGACTATCTAGATCTTCTTCGGCCTTGTTTTTTCCCTTCCTCAATTTCTCAGCCTCAAGCTTGTGGATATCGACGTCTAATCCCAACTTCATCTTCTCCTCTTCTAACTGCTCTATCTTCTTTCCTAATTCTGACCTCCTTTTCTCAAAGTCTTGTTTGATGATTTCTAATTCAGACGGTACTGCTTGCAAGTGCTCCTCTATCGATCGAGTGTTCTCTTGACTTGGCATTGGGATGTTGTCTTTGATTCTTTTACTCCACCAGCAGTCATACTCAGGGGTCGTCATTGGACCTTCGGTGGATCCTTTCATCCTACGGGTTTGGCTCCAAGCATTCGATATCTCACGAACTCTCTTCCTATAATTATCGTCCTTGTATGAGAACTCACATTGAGCTAACCCTCGTGTCACTGGTACGAACTGCCTTGATTGGTACTGCCTTAACACGAGTAGTGGAGCATATCCAACGGCTCCCCATATCCCAAGTAGAAGGACCCAATCAAAGTCCCCGTACCGATATAAAATCTTATCGGGGATCATCCATGGGGCCCTCCACCCAATATCTTCAGCTTGTAGATTTTGGAGAATCGCCCCACTTTGCTTCAGAAAGGTCATCCTGCCTTGGGGTAGCCACTAATTCCTTCAATGGGGAGTAGTTCTCGGAAAAAACTCAATATGAGATTTTTTCTACCTTCCAAAAGTGTCTATGGAACCACGATAGTAAAAGTTGTGCACACCGTATAAATCTACCTTCGCCCGCTCTCCGGTAAGCATTCAATGATCTAAACGTTTCAGCCAAGATCGTAGGGATAGGTGAGACCCCTTTATCAAGTCAATCAAACAGGTATGAAACTGCTTCATCTACGTATCCTAATGCCTTGGGATAGACGACCAAACCGTAGATGCTCAAAGCAAAAACATTAACCCTCTTTTTCACGTCCGGATGTGCTAGAATCAGATCTCTCAAGTTTTTCCAAGAAATACACTTACCGTCTCCTTTTTGCTTGGTTTGGCCTGCAACCCACTACTCACTCACCCCTGTGATATTCATCAATTTCTTTACAAAGGTTAGGACGTTAGCCATTTTGGAATAGGGCTTGTCGACTTTAATCCTCGGGCAACGAAGTAAGGCCATATACTCATCCACGGTAGGTACCAAATCAACTTTCCCAAAAGTGAAGCAACTATATGCGGGATTCTAATACTGGGGAGAGCTCGGAATAAGCGTTTGTCTACTTTCACCTCGAGTAAATAAGGTAAGTCCCCATAATCGTGATAAAACATCTACTTGATCTCGTCGTTCCAACTGTTCCATATTTCCTTCAATTCTCACAGGTCATTTTGGGTCACACTGATGCGAGTGAAATCCCACAACTCCGATTCATAACCCTCGATCAAACTATCTCCTTTCTTTTGCTGCGTCCTTTCGGGCCATACTCGGACGGTCGCATTATCCTCCACTCTATCAAGAAACCCTTTATCCATGCTAAGCTTTTCTATTTAGTAACCGAACGTGAATCAACACCTTCTTATAATGTAATGCCATGCAATAACAACAAAACACAACAAGTCAGTATACAAAAAATAGAATCCAAAGCAAACAGGAAATAATCAAGCACATATTCGGGTAACCACTAAGGTTTGGGGTAGTTCTACCTAGGGTTGGGTCTTAAGGTTCATTACATGAGGCTCGGTTCTAGAGTAAGGGTACCTGAACTAGCAGATTCCTCGATCTTCACCTATTATAGGCTCATATGGATTGAGTTCGGTTTAGGGGAATACATTTCCCTATGGCTACACGGAGATGAAAATCTCACGAAGACATAGTTACGGATGTATCCCGAAAGCGATCCACTATCCTACATGGAGGTGAAAACCTCACGAAGGAATAGTTTCTCACTTCTACTTAAAAGGGTAGATTAAACGATCATGCAATGCGATGTGCAAAACTATTTAAAGACTTGAACCAAAGAAGCAGGTATTATATCATAAACCACAAAAATAATAGATGGAATGCAATGAAAGGATCGTACTCCAAAACCAAATTTTTAATTTTCGACAAAAAGACAAAAGTTAATCAACTTGTGGCTTGACTCTCTTAGTTCGTTCCCAGCGGAGTCGCCAAGCTGTCGAAATTATTTTTTTGAAAAATGGGGTCGACTTTGGTTTTGAAAATGATAAATGAAAATTGGGAGTCGCCACCAATCCTTTTTTGTTTAGGTGTGATCGGATCACCTAGAAATTTGGTCATTTTAATAAAAATCTCAATTTACTGAAAAAACGATTTTGGTGTACGAAATTTGAGAAAACGGGTTCAGGAGTCGGGTACGTACGAGGAAGGATTAGCACACTCGTAGTGCCCAAAATTGGTACCTAATTGATTAATTATTGTCTTAATATTGAGAATTGAAAAAAACTCAAAAAGATTTTAAAATACGATCCCCTTTTTATGTTGATCTATACGAAGAATTTGCTTGAATAAATTGAAATGGACTCCAAAGACTTTCTTGTCCCGAAGTAATAAAATGCGACATCCAGTACGTTAGGACATAACATTTCAGACCATCGAGAATAAGTTGGTCTTTTGATTTTCAAAACTCACGCGTTTTAATTTTAAGAGGTTATTCAGTCATTTGGATCAAACGAGAAAAATCGAAACCCAGTACGTTAGGGCACGATCTCTCGAATTTCCAAATACAGAACATTACCTTACTTTGAAAATTTCTTTGTTTTTTTTAAATTTTATCAAACGTAAGTTTAAAACGACGTGGGTTATTTGTTTAGATTAAAATAAAATGATTTATTGGGTAAATGTAACGAGGCTTGATTCATGAGGCGATGATATGAAATAAAAATATAGTAATGAGCCTAGAGCAATGATACATGAACACGACATTATACGAATTAATAGCAATAATACAAAAATACGAAAAAACGAATTAAAATACACACAAAGGCAATAATCATACAACATCCAAATAATAACATTGATAAATAAAAAACCAATGAATTAAGTGATAAAAAAGGTATAAAGCAAATTAAGATAAATATAATGTAAATAAATTTTAGAATGATAATAAATGAGTTTAAAATAAATAATGTAAAAAAGGATTTTAAAATCTATAATACACAAAGCAAATTAAAAAAAAGATATATATATGAATAATTTAGAATAGATAATGCGTATGTATAAAAATGTAAAATAAATAATACGTAAAAAAACTAGAATAAATAAAATCATTTAAAATAAGTAAAAAGGGTTTAAAATAAAGTATAAAATAATTTTAAAACAAGAAATATATAAGTCGATTTAAAATGATATATATATATATAACAAGTTTAAAATATGTAATATATAAAGCATTAAAATAGACAATATAAATATAATAATGATTCAAATGTAATATAAAAAAAGGATTATTTGAAATACATAATATGCAATAACATAAAAATAAGCAATATAAAATAATTTGAAATAAATATATGGCAAAAAAGTTTTAAAAGAATGGAAAATATATAAAAACTTGAAATAAATTGTATATATACATATATATATATATAATAGGTAAGGATTATAAAATAAATAATACATACATAAAGCAAGTTAAAATAACTAATAATTTGAACAAACAATACATTAAAGTAAGTTACAATGGCCTTAAGGTAAATAACATATAAGACATTTAATCGAATATATTATGAAGCTTAAAAAGGTTAACAAATGAATTAAATAAATTATGGACATGATTGAAACCGAATCAAAATTTGAGGTATAGATCATAGATAACAGAAAGCTGCCAGGGACCTTAATAAAACGCGCCTAAATTCGTGAGGACAAAATGGGACAATATCCCAAGTCCAACGCGCTGCGTTTCCATTGTCCAGGCCAGGGATTGAATTGGAAATAAAATAAAATAATAGGGCGAGATTTTAAAAAAGAAAAAGAGAAAAGTGAGACTAAATAAAGGGATAGAAAAGGCGGAGGGACCAAAGTGGATATTTTCCCACTTAAAGGAAACGCGCGGACCTCCCTGGAGCGGGTCGGGTTGCGCATGGGCATACTCCAAACGACGCCGTTTCGGCGTTAGAAACCCAGGTGCAAAACGGTGCTATTTTTGCATTATTACTTAAGTCAAAATTTTCATTTTTCATTTGTTTCCTCTTCTCCTTTTTAAAAAAACAGAACACCCCCTTTTTAGTTTCATTTCTTCTCTGCTAGGGTTATACACCGATCATCGCGCCACCACCAAACCACCTCTCCTCTACCATGGACGGTGGTTGGAGAGGTGTAAAATGGTCCCTCTAGCCCTCGTTTGACCGGATCTAGAGGCCTAGCCTTTTATTCGTGATAAAAACTGAATAAAAGATGACTCTTTGGTCATTTTACCTAGCCGATGCAACCGTCAAAGCCAAGGCCAAACCTTGAAAGGTTTTGAGGCCCTCGGCGCCGGTGAAACACCCTCGACGGAGGAGCGTGGGACTACTTAAGTAAGTTTTTTCTTTTCTTTTTATTTAAAAGATTTGTGTTAAAAATAATAAAAGAAACAAGAAACGAAAATAGCTAATGATAAAAATATTTTACGTTTGAGGCTTCTTATAGCCGAATACAAAAATTTTAATCTATTGTTTGCTACTGTTTGGCTCTGATTTTGCTGTTTTCCTTTTTTTGCCATGTTTGCAGGTCTATGAAGGGTCAATAGATGAGGGAGTTTCCACTTTCGTGCAAGGGGCGTCGACCCTCGGGCGGAGTGCGTGCTGAGGCACGTGGGTGGTGGCTGCGGCACAAGGGAGGCTTAGAAACCCTAGGGTTTCTGAGTTGGCTTAATGTTTTGGGATTATTGGGCTGATAGAAAATAGGTTAAGGATTTTGGGTTGTGTTTGGGCCATTTGTAGATCGGGCCTGCTGGGTAGTAGTTGGGTAGTGGGTCATTTGTTTAGGTTTGGGGTCTTATTAGGCCCCTAGCTAAATTGGGCTTGTACAAGTATACCTATATAGAGTGCTATGTAAGATGTGCAAAGTGGAAGATATGGAAATAAATGGTTGCCTTTGTGATTTTGTAATTGTAGGGGTGGTATTGAGTTCAATAGGTAGTGCCTAACCTATAACACGCCAAACTCGATCCCTTAGAAGGACCCAAGTATGATGTTTCACTACTTAGAAGTCATCCATCTTTAAAACTATTTCTAGGGAAAATTTTATATAATTTACAATGTTTGATTTAAACCTTTAATTCAATACTAAAATATAGTATAAGCCAAATGGCATATAAACTTCAATAAGATAATTTCATTATTCGAAATATAACATTATGAAAGCATTCCAAAAACTTAGATGAAATTCCGTTAAAGAATTTTCATAAGTTTCAGTTACAATTCCATCTCAAAATACAACTAGACATCACCACCTTATGTCACGCATAGTACAAATAAATAGATGTCTCACAGCAACAGTTGTCCTCTAGCGTAGTCCTTTAGAAAATCTTCCTTCAACAATAGGCTTGAGAAGGAAAGGGTAACGGGGTAAGTTCAAAAGAACTTAATGAGTTCCGTAGATATCTTAAGAAAAATATTAATAACACAGTTCAATCTTGCAAAGGAATCACTTATAACCATAGAGTACGCCCACTGGCGTTTACAGAACTCAGACAAACTCAGTATCTGTGTAACGCCCCAAAATTTTTATTTTTAGTTCTGTGAGATCTTGAGACAACTTTGTATCTACTTTAGTGGTTAAGTGTTCTGGGAATGTCTGAGAGGTCCCAAGTTCAAGTCCTACCTTTGGCAAATTTTGATATTTTTCTGATCTAAATATTGTGTTTGGGGAGTGGGCTTATGTTAATTATTTGTAGAATCATATTAGAATGAGCTTACTGGTTCGAGTGGAAAGGGAGTTTGTGTGTGGTATGGAGGTTTTGTGTTTGAATCTCTGCGCGAGTGGAGGAGTTTACCTTTTTTTGTTTGACTGAGAGAGAGTTTTGGTCAAACAGAAATTCTGTAGAGGTTATCTGGAGTGGGATAGTGGAGAGAGTTAAGGGATTGTGGGATATCAGATTAGTTTTTGGTTTTCCTCTCCATTCTAGAAAAAAAGTTAACATATTTGTTTTCTCTGCGTTTCTTTTCCCCTTTTTTCCTCATTCCCTTTTATCATTCAATTCTTTCTTTTTGCCGTGGTAATTTCGTGGTGCTGTGTTCCGTGGTCATCGTGCGTTTTGGTAAGCGAGGTTTCGGTTTGGCTGAAGTGTATTCGAGCGGTGGAGTTTTTCTTAATAGGGTGTTTTTGAAATTATAGTAATTCAATAAGATCATTATTTTCAGGAATTGACGGGGGATCATTCGTTAGAGCTCCGATGGTTTAGAACGTGTAGTAGTGGTAGTCATTGGCGGTAAATTTTCGTATTGTTTCCTTTGTATCAAATTTGTTAGTAAATCCGCTAAATCGTTGACGGGTACTCTGTTTTTAGGCTTTTGGAAGGCTCAGGATAGCTTTGCATTGAAATGATATCAGGTGTGTACCCGAAATGCAGAAAAATGAGGTTCAGTGAAAGTCAAAAAACCTCACTTTCGACGCTACCACTACAAGAAAACAGACTTTTAGCGGAAACGCCGCTGAAGATCGAGCATTAGCGGCGCTTTTTTAAAAACGTTGCTATATGTACACCTTTAGCGGAGTTTTTAAAAAAATGCCGCAAAAAAATTAACACAACGTCGTCGTTTTGTATTGAGCCTTTAGTGGCTTTAGTGGTGCTTTTTAAAAACGCCGCTAAAGATCCAGTATTAGTGGCGCTTCTTTAAAAACGCTGCTATATGTACACCTTTAGCGGCGCTTTTTGGGAAACGCCACTAATGTTCGATCTTTAGCGGCGTTTTTCAAAAAACGCCACCAAAAATGAAAAAAAATTAAAATACTATTATTTAAAATAATTTTAAAGATTTCTGGTATATGACTAATTGTTTTTTAATTTATATGTTAAATATTTTCTTATATAATTGTAAAAGAGATAGTATTAATTTTAAAATATTGAATTAATTATCATTATAGTTTAGGGTTTACGGTATATGGTTAAGGGTTTAATGTTTATAAGTTACTATTTTAAGGTTTATGGATTATGGGTTTAGGGATTATGGGTTAAGGGTGGTTTAAGGTTTAGATGTTAGGGGTTAAGGGTCAGGGGTTTATGGTTTAAGGTTTATGTTTTATGACTCATGGTTTAAGGTTTAGGGATTAAGAGTTTAGGGTTTAGATTAATTAGTGTTTTTTAATTTATATGATAAATATTTTCTTATATAATTATTAAAGAGATAGTATTAATTTTAAAATATTGAATTAATTATCATTATAATTTATGGTTTATGGTTTATGGTATATAATTTAGGGTTTAAAATGTTTGAGTTACTATTTTAAGGTTTATGGATAGGTAACTATATAGTTAGAGATTAGGGTGTAGGTTTATGGTCTAAGATTTAGGGTTTATGGTCTAGGATTTTGGGTTTGAAGTTTGGGTTTTAGGATTTAATTTTTAGTGTCTAGGGGTAAATATGGTGAATTACTTAACTTGTGTATCTTGAATTTTTTTATAATATAAGGGATAAGACTGTGACTTAGCTAGAAGGCCAATAGCCGTACCAGAAAGCTGTCCCCGGAACAACCAGACCCACCACCATTCACTGCATTGGTCCCAAACTTCTTATGAGTTACTATTTTAAGGTTTATGGATAGGTAACTATATAGTTAGAGATTAGGGTGTAGGTTTATGGTCTAAGATTTAGGATTTATGGTCTAGGATTTTGGGTTTGAAGTTTGGGTTTTAGGATTTAATTTTTAGTGTCTAGGGGTAAATATGGTGAACTACTTAACTTGTGTATCTTGGATTTTTTTATAATATAAATCTAAATAAGATAAATATAAATTATTATTTTAAAAAAATATATATCAAAATGGGTTAAATCCCAAAAGCATACATGAACAATGGTTTAGTGTGCAATTGTATACATGAACTTTAATTTAATCTAGTTCTTGTAAATTATTAACACAATTATTGATATAACATCATTTTATATTTATATATTGCATACATAAATATTTATATTTATTCAATATAAAAATATATTGATGTATTTATTTTTTAAAATATGTATGACTAAATCAAAATTAAAGTTTCAACTATACATTTAAACCACAATTAGAATTTCAAGTCTACAATTACACATTAAACCGAAATTCATATATAATTCTGAAATATATCGTTGTCAAAATTTAGGTGTATACATATAATTAAATGCCATTTACATAAAAATCTAAACAATTAATACGAACTATACTTAAAAGAAAAATGCTTGTATTGTTGTTTCATTTTGTATTTTTTTTAATTCATCGATTCTATTTTATTTCTATTAAAGTTTTCTTTTATATTTTATATGTTAATTTAAAAATTATAAAAATCTCCAAAATACAATTTAAAAATAAAAATAAAAAATAAAAAATAAAAAACTTAAAAATTTAATATTTAATATTTTATTCTATATTTCAGTTAAAAAGTTCAATATTCAAAATTAAAAAAAATCTAAAAATGATAATCTCAGCACAAAAATTTTAAAAGAAAAAAATAAAAAATAATATTTTAAAAATAAAAAAAATCAAAATTGAGTAATTGTGGCGTTTTTAGTTAAAACGCCACAAAAAATCATTTTCCTTAAAACAAAACTATGCCGTTCTGCTCTACTTAAAACCTATTTTGTTTCTCCTAAACCATAACCCCGAAATCCCTTATTAATTTTTTTCCCCAAATTTTACCCATTGAAACCCCTAAAATTTCCCCCTAAAATTTTCCCCTAAAATCAGTATCCCCAAAACACATCTAATTTTTCACCCAAATCGAAATCCTGCCACCATTTCCATGTCGCCATACTGATCCGTAATCCTCAGCATCTCTCTCACTGCATTTCCTGTTTCTCTAAATCTCCATCCCTTTGATTTTCGCCGAAATCTAGTAAGTCTAAGTTCAAATCGAAGCATTTGCAATCTGTTCCCTTATTCATAGGCTATGATGGCCTTCTGTTTTCATACCTTCGTTTTTCCAACTAATTTGTCCATCAAAGCGAGAAGTAATGGTGATCGGAAGCTTCAAACAGAGGGGCACTCTTCTAGCAAAAGCTCCCAAGGGTTGGGGATGGAGGACAGCCTTGTTGTTTGATTAACTTGCTGATTTTCTTCAAAATGGCGCCTTGAGAGTAGCTGCCATGAATTCTATATTTTCATTTAACATGAATTTGTAAAATGGCATATAAGTGTTTGTTGCTTTGTCTCTATGTATCGTTCTTTCTAACATTTTAACGAGTGTAATATGTTTCATTAGTTTAAAAAATTCAGTGTTTTACGATCTGCCATTTTGTATATGTTTTAGAAACTTCTATTTTTTGACCGACGATGGGAAAGAAAGGGAGTGGATGGTTCTCGACGGTGAATAAAGTGTTCAAATCATCTAGCAAAGACTTGCCAGACAAAAAAGTAACGTATTTTTCATTGGTTTTTAGAATTTTTTTTTTTTTGCCTTTTGATTTTTTTAGCAGGTTGATTTGATTGCCCTCTAGTCAATGAAACAGGCACAGTAGCACCGCAAGGAAGAAAAGTAGAGAGGTTTTTGTTAGGGAGTTATTATTATTATTATTATAATTATTATTAATATAATTAGTAATAAATAATTTCATGAAATAGTAAAAAAAAATCCAATTCCTCAAGAAAGATGTCTTACATTCCGAAGGAGTACAAAAGCTAGTTTCTACAAACATGAAGGAGTTGCTAAGTATTGCTGCAGAAGACAAGAGGTAGCTTACGTACTTTAAATTATTCTTGATGCAGGAGATGCTGTGCTACTTCTTGTACTTTAACATCCCATTATAACACTCTAAGGTCCCTTGTTTAGCAGTTTTTAGATTGCACTCTTTTGCTTTGTATTAAAGTTTTCTCTACGATAAACAACTTTATTTTTCCTGCTTATTAGTTCTACTTATAAATTATTTAATTTGGCCATTCAGTTATTCACCACCATTCTTTAAAAAAAATTATGTTTTTTCCCTGTATATTTGTTTGTATGTCCGAGTAAGTAAAAACTTAGCAAGTTAGAAGTAAAAACCATGTCTGTTGAAGAAGAACGTTTATGGAGTATTTTGAGAGCCAATTCATTAGATTTTAATGCTTGGACTGCATTGATAGAGGAAACAGAGAAGGTTGCAGAGGTATGTGAGCATGAAGATCTGTTGCATGGGAACAATTGATACTGTTGTTGCATAGGAGTCTTTTATTAGTCTAATTCCATTGTTGAATTTTCATGTAAAGTTCTTGAATGTTTCTGTTCGAGCCTATGCTAGAAGACTGCTAGCACATTTGATTAATGAATCCCGCTACAACATGTGCTTAGCTGTCAACTTGTATTTCAGTGTTTAAGGGCGTTCCTCATTTCATGTTTCAGAAGCTTGACATTCCTCGAGCTAAAGAGCCCTTTTCCACTTAATTATTGAATTAATTTTATATCTTTTAGAAGGAAACAAGTCATGCGTGTGAGTTTCTAGAATGTTGGCATGTGGAAATTCATTTGTAGTTATGGATAAGACTATAGTTTCCTGGTGACGGACTTGGACCATTAGGTCATTACGTACTTGGTGTATGTTTAATCCTTTTAGCTTGCTATCACGTGATGTTAGGCTTGGATTAATAGCTGAACCTGAAGAACTGGTGTCTGTTGGCCACTTTTTGGCATTTTTAACTGATAGTCCTTAATGAAGGAATTCATACGGTCCTACTCTTCAAGGGTTCATTGGAAAGCTTTTAATAAAAGCTATTATACATATGAAGGATTATACTATAGAATGTCAAACACATATCACTTATACCAAACACAAGTACTTTATATACATGACAAAGAAAGTTTATGCATTTTTCAGTTTGAGTTTCATTTTTTTATCTAATGAATTTGAATGTGGCAATTAAATTTGTGTGTTTTATAGGCTCATGTTTTGAAGGAGAATGGGAACTTGTTGGAATTGGTTGATACAAGGATTGGCTCAGATTAACTTGTTGGAATTGGTTGATACAAGGATTGGCTCAGATTGCAACATAGATGAAGTACTAATGGATATGATCAATATTGCACTATTGCAAACTATGATTCTATCAGATAAAACAAGGTAAATTATTTAATATATATAATTTTTCATGATGAGGTGATGTGTGCACCCTCATGAATCAAGGTGAGATAGTTAATGAAGCCAGCACCGTATTTTTACAATCATTTATTTTCTTTTCCATATTTGTTTAATTAGTTCTAATTTGATAATGTAAGGTTTTAAAAATTTTTCCAGCACTTACACTCTGCTTTGTGTGTGTGCACATATCTATGATAAATGATACATGATGTGGTTGTTTTTCTATTTGGACTCCATAAAAGATTTATGGCACAGGCTGTTGAAGGTGATGAATGCCATTTTAGTTCCATGGCCAGTGATATTTCTTTATAACTACTGGGGATTACTTTACGACTTAATTTTAAACTACTGCTTCTAGTTGTACTTTTACATGTGCATTATGCATAAAAAAGCATGAATTTTGAAGTAGTATTCAGTGGATTTGGGATCTAATGCAAAATTTTGGTTTTTTCTTTCTTTCAAAATGTTCTTATTTTTGATTAGGGGTGATGTATAGGTACTGAAGCAGCACCAAGAAAGAACATATATGTTCTTTTACAGGGAAACTGGACCTGGGAACATGCAAAACTTAAAGCTAGAATGCAGACTTTACAAAGAAACCTGAGGTACCCCCCAATGGCTTCAAATTTTAGATACATTCAAGGCATGCATCTTTCTCTTTTAATAAATAATTAATTATATTTCTAGGCATTACGAAGGAGAAGATACCTAGAATTTGAGTCTTAGAGAGCTTCAAAATTTGGAGCAACAACTTGATTCTGTCTTTAAACGCATAAGATCCAAAAAGGTTTAAATCACTCCAATAATATATATACTAAAACATTATTTTCCTTGGTGTAAAATATTTTCATGATTTATATTTTAAATCACTCCTTGATCACCATGTTTGCCAAAGGTAAAGTCATTGATTATATACATAAATTCCTCAAAAGATAAATGAATACCAAAAATCTCAATATTCAGCTTGCTTTTTTCTTTTTCATGTCATGAACAACAAGAAATGTGATGAAGATGATTATATTCTCACCTACCAGGACAAAGAAGGAGAATGGCTGATTGCAGGCGATATTCCATGGCAGTAAGAATATTTTTCCTTCCTTTTCTTGGTTAATGAATCCTAAAATTATATATTAGTTGTAATGTTGCAAATTGAAGTGTTTAAGTACTGCAAATTGAAGTGTTTAGTTGCTGGAAATTGAGATGTTTTATCACTGTAATTGAGCTGTATAAATGTTGTTAATTGAAATGTTAAAGTGCTGCAAATTGAAGTGTTTTAATGCTCTAAATTGAAGTGTTAAAGTGCTGCAAATTGAAGTGTTTGAATGCTGTAAATTGAAGTGTTTAAATGTTGTTAATTGAAATGTTAAAGTGCTGCAAATTGAAGTGTTTTAATGCTGTAAATTGAAGTGTTAAAGTGTTGCAAGTTAAAGTGTTTGAATGCTGTAAATTGAAGTGTTTAAATGTTGTTAATTGAAATGTTAAAGTGCTGCAAATTGAAGTGTTTTAATGCTGTAAATTGAAGTGTTAAAGTGCTGCAAATTGAAGTGTTTGAATGCTGTAAATTGAAGTGTTTAAATGCTGTAAATTGAAGTGTTAAAGTGCTGCAAATTGAAGTGTTTGAATGTTGTAAATTGAAGTGTTTAAATGCTGTAAATTGAACTGCTTAAATGTTGCACATTGAAGTGTTTATTGAAGTGTTTAGTTGCTGGACATTGAGATGTTTTATCTCTGTAATTGAGGTGTATAAATGTTGTTAATTGAGATGTTAAAGTGCTGCAAATTGAAGTGTTAAAAGTGCTGCAAATTGAAGTGTTTGAATACTGCAAATTGAAGTCTTTAAATGTTGTAAATTGAAGTGCTTAAATGTTGCAAATTGAAGTGTTTAAGTACTTATTTTGGGTTTTTAACTTGTGTGATTATTTGTGTTTCTAGCTGTTGGTTTCAATTAGATGAGGCTAACATCTCCATCACCGGTGTATAGAGGTATCTTCGCCATGTTCCTCGTAGGTTCAAGACAGGTTTCAGGGAAGGTAGGAAAATGCCAATGTCCTTAGGCTCATTGCTTTCTGATTTTAGTTCCATTGCGTATTTCTGTTCTTGTAAGAAATTTTGGGTTTTTTTTTTCTTTCAAAATGTTCTTATTTTTGATTGGGGGTGATGTATAGGTACTGAAGCAGCACCAAGAAAGAAGGTTGCAGCAGCTTCTGCTTAAAAGACAAATTGTAATGGTATGAGGTTTTGTTTTGGATGAAGCCATGTTTATGAGGAAACATTTAGTGATGAAGAGTGAAATTATGTTCCATTGGATGCTTTAGTTGTTATTTAGTTTCTATTTGAAGGTAGCTGTCTTACATTTTGAACATTTATTGGAGCTAATGTTTGACCCTTAATTTCTTCATTGTCTTTTTTTTTTTAACTTAATATTAATAGAAAATTTAATTTAATTAATATTTTTTTTATCCTTAAAAGTATATAGTTTAAAGTTTAAATTTTAAAAACTAAACATAATATAATATTTATCATAGAAATAAATATTATTTAATTAAAATAATTTTTTTTAAAGGTCATATTCTTTAGCGGCGTTTGTGAGAAAAACGTCGCTAAAGGTCCATTTTATAGCGGCGTTTGTAGGAAAAGCGTCGCTAAAGGTCATGACTTTTAGTGGCGCTTTTCCCACAAACGCCGCTAAAAGTACTGACTTTTAGCGGCACTTCCCCAACAAAAGCCACTAAAAGTCATGACTTTTAGCGGCGTTTTTTGTGGCGCTTGTAAAAACACCGCAAATAGTTTTAATGGCACTTAAAAACGCCGCTAAAAGCTAAAAAAAGCACCGCTAAAAGTCTATTTTCTTATAGTGTACACGACCGTGTGGTAGGCCATGTACGTTGATATGGCCGTATGATCGACGAAGGCCAGGCTGTGCGCAAGACACGACTGTATGATGGCTGGAGTGTTGCTATGTGGGCCTTACGGGCTAGACCGAATTGGACGTGTGAGCCCACATAGGCACGCCACATAGGCATGTGGTAACTGGGCCAGGCCGTGTGGTCTACATGGGTAAGGCCAATCTGGGCGTATGGGCTACACGGACGTGTACGCCCACATAGGCGTGTGGGTCTATATTACTGAAATTTTTTGTTGGGTCACACGGGTCATCCTAATCGACTGTGGGCCTATCGTGGGGTCGGTAAATGCTATCTAACCCTATAACCAAATGATCTGTTAGACCGAAATATGTTTATGAGCATGTTTATGTTTGTTTATCTGATATTTGATTATGTAAGCATGTTAAGCATGATTTATTTGTTAATTCTGTATACATGTTCTGTTATTGTGATTGGGGTGGGATGATGTATACTGGAGGAAGTGTTCTGAAAGGCAGACTATGCCTAATATCTAGCAGCATAGCTGTATTATATCTGATATATGCCGTATTGGTACAATGTGGTGTGTAGGGCTGGGTGGGTGTTCTAAACTCCATATGGTGTGTAGAGATGGTCGGAGATGTTGTGTAGAGGATGAGGATAGGATTCTATTATCTGATTTGCATATCTGTATCTGAAATAGGCTCAGGCTCGAATCTGTACTTGTACTTGACATGGCCCGGCCTGATTGTGAATCTGACTGATCTGTGATATTCCGTATGTGTACTTGCTTAACTCTGCTGGGTTACACACTGAGTTTACGTAAACTCAATCCTTTTTTGTTTGTCTGTACAGGTAACCCACAGTTTTAAGCGAATTGGTGCAGCGGAGGATTCGACGATGACCACCTATTTTACTGTTTCATTTTGTTTTTGGGTTATTAAGTTTTGGCATTGAGATTGTACTTTTTTGGGACCCTGGACTCTTTTAAAATTGTAACGTTGGTTTTGGATTTTGGTTTTAACTTATTTATAATTGTGATGGTTTTCTAAAACCTCAAACAGATTTTCTAGACACAACGATTTTTACAAGTTTTCGCTACAAACACGTTTTATCTCTAAATGATCAAATGAAAGAAAGCTTTGAAATTAATAATAACTCTAAAAGTTAATGAACCGAAAAGATTTTAACCTAACGGCAATGGTTTTTCAACCTATTTCATGTGACACGTTTAAAGTGTTACATTTAGTGGTATTAGAGCCAAGTTACAAAAACTCGGCTGTGGATTTTTGAGTTCCAAAATACGTTTTAAAGAATTGGTTTTAAAAAGGGTTTAAAAATATTTTGATTAAGTACGTGGTACATTGAGTTTCCGGTGTCGATCCTGTAAGTATTTCTGATTTTTGATAAAAATTTTTTGAAAGCATTGCTGATAGTCTACTTGGAAACACTATAGTTAATGCATTTTGAAACTGTAGTAGAACTGATAGAGACTAAAACTTGCGAAAACAACTCTAAACTTCTGATTCTTTATGCATAAAACATTTATTAATAAATATCGAAACTGATGCATAAAATTGTTAATTTAGATAAAACTTCTAAATCAAAATGAGCACACGAGGTATCCGAAGACGTGGTACTCGAGGCCGAGGTAGAGGCCGTAGGGGGGCTCGAGCTGAGTCCTCATCTCCGGGCAGCATGCCAAATCTGGACACTAGTGAGACACCTGTGTCACCTGCTATTGAGGCTAGGTCTCAGAGTCATTCGGCTACCGATGACGCACTGTCCCAAGCCATGCTGAGGATATTAGAGAGGGTCAATGGGCCTAATTCTGGATCTGGGGGTCGAGGGTCAATAACTGAGTGACTTCAGTCTAATGGAGATGAGTTGTTTAGGGGTGTCACAGGATTTGGGACAGTGGTGTAACAGCCCAATTTTCAGTGGTGTCGAAAATAGTGATTTGGGGATCACTAAATCCGACAAGTAAGTTTGAAAATTTAATAAATTAATACTATGAGTCAAGTGTGATTATAGAAGTATTTTTTTAATTAGTAAATTTTGTGATTTAAAAGAATTAATTAGGTAAGTCGGGTTGAAAATGAAGTATCGAGACCTCAGATTCATAAATCGAGCCATAAATATTTTTATAAATATTTATGGAGTGTTATTAAGTTAGTATTAAAGTTTCGTTAGAGAATTTTAACGTTTGGTTAGTCAATTAATTAAAAAAAGACTAAATTAAAAATAATGCAAAATTTGGTGAAGTGATTAAATAGCTTAAGTGACTAATAAGGAGGGATTTAAAAGGCAATTAGACCCAAATTATATGGGCTGGATGGTTTGGGCAAGAAAATCAGCAAAAAGACAAGGAGAAACAAGGGCAAGATTGGAAATTTTACAAATTAAACATATAAAATAAAGACAAAATTGAAAAATCTAGAGATATCATCATTTTTCTTCAGCAAAAATGTCATGGGAGGTTTGGAAGTTGCTGGTTTTTCATATTTTGACATATATCAAGAACCCGAAGTGAATGGTGGAAAAAAGAAAATAGCATATTAGTCCCTAAACTTGTATGACTTTTGCGAATTTGCGCAGGTAAGTTCATATGGCTAAATTCAATGTTTTGTTATGAAAATTTCATGAATATTATGGTATATTATTGTATATGAACGTTATAAAATTTTGATAATTGTAAAATAATGATTAAGTAAAAGTACAAATTAGTTAGAACGATGGATTTGAGTACTTTTGTTCAATGGCTAAGATGAATTGACGGAAAAGACCATGGTTAGACCATGGCAACATGTGATATGTGATTTCTGTATAAGACCATAGCTGGGATATGGCATTAGTGTGATATGAGCTTTCGTATAAAACCATATCTGGGATATGGCATCGGTATGATATGTGCTTCTGTGTAAGACCATATCTGGGATATGGCATCAGTGTGATATGTGATCCGTGTAAGACCATGGCTAGGCTATGGCTTTGTTGTGTAATATGTGACTATGTGCAAGACCATAGTTTTATTATGGCATTGTGATAACGGAATAATCAATTCCATAATCGTTCCCTAATTTGATTAAGAAAGGTAAATGATAAAAGGGGCCCAAGAGATTTAAAAGTTGGTTAATAAGTGACATTGAATTCAAGCAAGTAAACTTATCACTAATTTTGTGATTGACAGGAGGAGTTAGTGAATTTAGATATTGTATAATTGTTATAATATTTTCGGTAAGAATTATTTTCTGTGCCCATGACCTTACTAAGCTTTCATAAGCTTACTCCTGTGTGTTAAATATTCTTTGTAGATTGACGTGAAATTGGTGGATCGGATCAACACATCAGGGCACACTATCCAGATTACTTCGGTAAATTTTATTGTGCATTTTAAGGTTTATATGGCATGTATAGGGTTTAATGGAAAGGAAGTGAAGGCGTTATAAACTTAGTTATCAACATTTTTCACTAAAACAGTTTTGGACAGCAGCAGTAGTTCAACTTTGAAAAATCACCAAAAATTGTGAAAATCGACTTAGAGGTTGAATAAAATATGAAATTAAATCTTATTGAGTCTAGTTTTACATAGAAGAAACCTTGTAAGCAAAAGAATCTTATTTTATGAGATATTTGAATTTATGTGAGATAGAGTCAAAATGATTTCAGAATCCCCTGTTTTGATTTGGGAAAATCATTAAAAATTGTACAAAAATAATTATGGGTTATAATTTATATGTTTAAAATCCTTAATAGTCTATTTTCAAAAAAAAAAGGGAACATCATTCGAATTTCGTAAGAGTAGATAATTAATTTTTAGTAAAGAAAGGTCGAAGCTGTCAAATAGCAAAAAAGGGGTAACTTTGAAGAATAAACTGTACTTATTGGCTAATCCATAAATTCTGAAAATTTTATGTGAGTCTAATTTCAGGGAAAATCAGCGAATCTTAATTTGGAGTTCCGTAGCTCTAGATATAAATAATTTAGTGACTATAACTCAAGTGGACAGTTTCGCGATGAACAGTAAATATTATGAATTATTTGAAAATGTTCTGAAATTTTCGATAATGCTCCGTAAACCTATTCCAGTTTTGGATACAGGTTAGTGGTGTTACATTAGAGGTTGTTGAAAGGATTATGAACGATCTGGACTGTACCCCAGAGCAGAAATTGAAGGGTATAGTCTCCTTGCTTCGCGACGAGGCATACCAGTGGTGGTTGGCCGTTAAGGAGGGCACTCAGCCAGATCGTCTGACTTGGGAATTCTTTAAGAATACGTTTCAGAGCAAATATGTGGGGGCCAATTACGTTGATGCTTGCAGATGTGAGTTTTTGAATCTCATGCAAGGTGACCGATTTGTGGCCGAGTATGAGGCTGAATTTCTGAGGCTAAGTCACTATGCTCGAGGTATGGTGGTATCAGAATATGAGAAGTGTATTCATTTTGAGGATGGACTGAGGGATAATTTGAGGGTTCTGATTACTCCACACAGGGAGCATGAGTTCACAGTATTAGTAGAGAAGGAAAAGATTGCTGAAGAGGTTAAGCGCGCGAAGCGCCAGAATAGAGAGATGGAGAGGGGTAAGAATAAGAGGGATTTGGAGCCCTCTAGTTCTGTCCCGAGGCCTAAGAAAAAGGCCAGATCTGATGGGCCAGTTAGAGTGGGGGCCCCTGTTGCTTCTGTTGCTTCTACTAGGTTGCAGCCTTGTAGTGATTGTGGTAGGCGCCATTCGGGCAAGTGTTGGAGGAGGATTAGGGCTTGTTTGAGGTGTAGGTCTCTTGAGCATCTCATTAGGGAGTGTCCACAGTGGGCAGATTAGATACAAGCATTAGCTCTGGGTTTTGTACAGCTACAGAGGGTGGTTCAGCAGCCACCTAGGGGTCGTGGACAGGCTAGGGGTGGTAGCGATTTGGGTCGTGGACAGAGAGCACTGGGCAGGGGTACTAGTCAGACTGAGGCAAGGCAGCTTATTTTGGTTTATGCTGCACGTCGCCGAGAGGACAAAGATGCTCCTGACGTCATCACTGGTACGTTCTTTATATTTGATGTACCTTACTTTACTCTAATAGACATAGGATTTACTCATTCCTATATAGCTTGTTCTGTTTCCAAAAATCTGAGGTTATCGGTTAAGAGTATTTTTAGTGAGGTTACAATGATAAGCCTGTTGGGCCAGTCTATTTAGATTAGTAAACTGTATAAGGATATCCCGTTAGAGGTGCAAGGGGAGATATTTCTGGCTAATTTGATGGAGCTTTCGTTTGGGGAGTTCGACCTAATTTTGGGTATGGACTGGTTGGTTAAACACTGAGTCAGTTTAGATTGTGCATCTAAGAGGGTCGTTTTGAGAACCAAGGATGATGTGGAGGTGGTTTTGATTGGTGAGTGTTGAGACTATTTGTCACATGTGATCTCCGCACTAGTAGCTAAGAAACTAGTTTGAAAAGGTTGTGAGGCGTACTTGGCCTACGTAAGTATTTCTGGTTCTGGGGACTCTTCTGTTGGGAACATTAGAACAATAAAAGACTTTCTGAACATTTTTCCTGAGGAG